>NC_092725.1:146137937-146357718 GCF_047496885.1 Scyliorhinus torazame
CCTCTGGACTCAGGACCACCCCCACACCCAACACCTCGGACATCAGGTCCGAGAACCCCCGCCAGAACCCCGCCAGTCTCGGACACACCCACAACATGTGGACATGATTCACGGGCCACCCCCACACCGCCCACACCTATCCCCTACCCCCTCAAAGAGCCTACTATGGACCACTTTAAACTGCATGAGGCTTAACCTTGCACAGGGGACGCGGTCACTCTCCGCAGGGCCTCTGCCCACGTCTCGGCCCCACCTCCCCACCCACTTCCTCCTCCCATTTACACTGACTATCCCCCACCAGGGCTCCCGCCCACTCCATCAATTCCTTATAAATATCCAGCACCTTCCCCTCCCCTATCTCGTCCCTCAACAGCACCTTGTCCTGGGAAGGACGCACCTCCTTCTGTACAGTATCCCGAATCTGCAGGTACCTAACGCCATTCCCCCTTGGGCAGCTCACATACATCCTCCAAGTCCTCCAATCCTGTAAATGTCCCCCTATAAACAAGTCCCCAAAGCACTCAACCCCTGCCTGCCGCCACCCCCTGCACTCCGCATCCAGTCATGCCGACGCAAACCTACGGTTGTCACAGATCAGTGCCCACCCGTCCACAGCAGAGTGCCGCCACCCTTGCCCGCCACCATCTTTACCTGTGACGCATCACAAAAACTCACCTACTCCACTGCTTTTTCTTTCTCCACGCGCTCCTCATCCACTGATCCACCAGCCACACCAGAGGAGTATTACCCTCCCTGGGTTCTCCGGCACCTTTTGTCCTCAAATAGGGGGGAAGACCAAAAACTTCACCTTGAGCGGGAGCCACCAAATGTGCGACCGCTCACTCCATGGTCACAACCAGAAGTCCAGAGACCACAATTATATTGGAAAAGATGATCGAGAGAAATCAGGCGACGGGTTGCGGAGAGAAAGGAGCCATTGAGCTTCAAAGTGTGCCTGAAGTGGAAGTTAACCAATCTCGGGAGATATGGTTGTGAGGTCTGTGGCGGGATCAAAAGGCACAGCACAGAACCAGAGACGGACCTCGGGGCCGGACCGGAACCCATGGAGCAGGAAGGAATCAGGGCATCAAAACAAATCAGAAGTGGACTGCTATCATTGTGGGAGGGACCATCCCAGTGGGCCTGCCCTGTTCAGAGCAGACTCGATGGGCCGAGTGGCCTAATTCTGCTCCTATATCTTATGGTCTAACAGCCTGGCAAATCTCCTCTGCACCCTCTCCAGTGCAATCACGTCCTTCTGATGGTGTGGCGACCAGAACTGCACACGATATTCCATCTGTGGCCTAACCAATGTTTTATAAATTGTGCCAAGACCTCCATGCCCCTATATTCTATGCCCTGGCTAATGAAGGCAAGCGTCCCGTATGCCTTCTTCACCACCCTGTCTACCTGCGCTGCCAGCTTCACGCATCTATGGACTTACAGTGGTACTAAATGAGTACTTTGTTTCTGGTCTTTACCAAATTATTTACTAGAATGATACCAGGAACGTGGAATTTTAGATACAAGGAAAGATTGGAGAAATTGGGCTTGTTGTCCTTGGAGCTGAGGTGTTCAAAATTCTGAACAATTTTGACAGGATAAAGAAGTGTCCTCCGGGTGCTCCGGTTTCCTCCCACAGTCCAAAGATGTGCAGGTTAGGTGGATTAGCCATGATAAATTACCCTTAGTGTCCAAAATTGCCCTTAGTGTTGGGTGGGGTTACTGGGTTGTGGGGATGGGGTGGAGGTGTTGGCCTTGGGTAGGGTGCCCTTTCCAAGAGCCGGTGCAGACTCGATGGGCCGAATGGCCTCCTTCTGCACTGTAAATTCTATGAAAAAAGTATATTCAGTTTCCACTAGTTGGTAAGTCAGTGACTAAGTGTCATAATTTCAAGATGGTCAGCAAGAGAGTTCGGAGTGAGATGGGGAGAAACGTCTGACATGTTATTCACCCTGGGGTAACACGGACTGCAACACGATGCAGTTAACTGATTAAGCATACACCAAATGTAGGCGTTGGTTCAATAAGATTTATTGAACTTCAGTAACGAAGCACACAGCTGCCTGTGGGTTGACTCTCTACTACTCTAAGTAAACTAACATTAACTATCTGGACCAGGCTAGCTCTGATCTACATGTAGAAGGTGTTGAATGATTTGTACACCCTGACTGTCACTATAGTTGTCACCAGTGGAAAGAGGCAGAGTGCTGATGCCTCGTGTGTTTTATAGTTGGAAGCCCCCCTCTGGTGTTCTGTCTGGTGATTGGTCGTGTTCTGTTCTGTATGTTGATTGGCTCACCTGGGTCTCTGTCACTGCCTGCTTTTACCTCATGATGTGCATGGATGCATAGTATGACAACTTCTTTACTCAGAGAGTTGTTGGAGTTTGGAATGCGCTGCCTGGGAGAGTGGTGGAGGTGGATTCCACAGGAGGTTTCAAAAGGGAGCTGGATATATATTTGAAATTGATGAATTTAGAGGGTTACGGAGATAGGGCTGGGGAATGGGACTAGCTGGGTTGCTCTTTCGGGAGTCGGTGCAGACACGATCGGCCAAATGGCCTCCTTCTATGCTGTAAATAACAAACAGTATCACCGAGGGCATTGACACCATGGTGCAGATATTGGGGAGATGCCAGGACTGGCAGAACCAGGTGACGCAGGGGCAGCCGGGGCTCAATCCAGCTGCCCCTCCGTCCCCAGGGGACCCCCAGGGCCCTACGGGCACCAATCGGAAGGAGGGAGCGCTGGATTCTGACCCAGAGCCCCTCTCGACAACATCACAGGGTCAGCATGTGGAACAGGGTGGCAGGGCCAGGCCTGCGCCCCTGCCAGGTCGACCGGGACCCCGGTCCTCCAAGCACGCCCGCCAGGGACATTGAAGGGCACAGGACGCGATGGGCAGCCGGCTACCTCCACCTTTGATGGGTGTCCTGGGGACACACGCAGACACAGCGGTAGAGCTCGGAGGGCTAAGCAGGTCGAGGATGACTGGAAGGGCGCTGAGAGGGTGGGGGCAGCACCATCGGGAGCGAAGGATAGTTGGGGTCACTATTGTACATTTTTTTTTTTCGTTCTTAGGATGTGGGCGTCGCTGGATCAGCATTTGTTGCCCATCCCTGAGGGCATTTAAGAATCAACCACATTATTGTGGGTCTGGAGTCACGTGTAGGCCAGACCGGATAAGGACGGCAGATTTCCTTCCCTAAAGGACATTAGTGAACCAGATGTTTTTTATGACAATCGGCAATGGTTTCATGTCATCATGAGACCATTAATCAGACGTTGCATTTGAGACATGATGAGCCTCTGACACGTTATTCAGCACTGCAGGCCGATCCACGCCCCTCTCCCCCAAATGCCCTCGGCCCTCCCCCGGCTTCAGTCCCTAGCCTCCCTGCTCTGGGACCTGCCCCCCCCCCCCCCCCGGCACACCACATGCAGGTGATGGGTGTGAGCCAGCACGAAGCAGACAGCCAGGAGTCAGATTCTGGCAGAGATTGAGGAGCTCCAGAGCTCAGCTCACAGCAGGATATCATCAGTCTCCTGCCTTACCCGCTGACAGTGCCAACACAGGCCCCTGGAGTGATGTTACACAGACCTGGGAGGGTGGAACAGGGCGTTGACGGAGGGCTCGTCCTCCAGCTCTGCCTGGTCCGGCCCCTCCATGGGCGGCCCTCCAGGAGGTGTACTGCAGGGCACCACCAGAGCAATCGAGGTAGTGGAACCGAACTTTCAGCCGTCCAATGCACCCGGGTGTCAACATGGGCCACATTGCATCGGGTCTCTATGTTCATACATCTTTGAAAGTTGCCACTCAAGTGGATAGAGCTGTGAAGAAGGCCTATGGTGTGCTCGCGTTCATTAACAGAGGGATTTAATTTAAGAGCCGTGAGGTGATGATGCAGCTGTACAAAACTTTGGTAAGGCCACATTTGGAGTACTGTGTACAGTTCTGGTCGCCTCATTTTAGGAAGGATGTGGAAGTTTTGGAAAAGGTGCAAAGAAGATTTACCAGGATGTTGCCTGGAATGGAGAGTAGGTCTTACGAGGAAAGGTTGATGGTGCTAGGCCTTTTCTCATTAGAACGGAGAAGGATGAGGGGCGACTTGATAGAGGTTTATAAGATGATCAGGGGAATAGATAGAGTAGACAGTCAGAGACTTTTTCCCCGGGTGGAACAAACCATTACAAGGGGACATAAATTTAAGGTGAAAGGTGGAAGATATAGGAGGGATATCAGAGGTAGGTTCTTTACACAGAGAGTAGTGGGGGCATGGAATGCCCTGCCTGTGGAAGTAGTTGAGTCGGAAACATTAGGGACCTTCAAGCAGCTATTGGGTAGGTACATGGATTACGGTAAAATGATATAGTGTAGATTTATTTGTTCTCAAGGGCAGCACGGTAGCATTGTGGATAGCACAATTGCTTCACAGATCCATGGTCCCAGGTTCGATTCCGGCTTGGGTCACTGTCTGTGCGGAGTCTGCACGTCCTCCCCGTGTCTGCGTGGGTTTCCTCCGGGTGCTCCGGTTTCCTCCCACAGTCCAAAGATGTGCGGGTTAGGTGAATTGGCCAATGATAAATTGCCCTTAATGTCCAAATTGCCCTTGGTGTTGGGTGGAAGTGTTGAGTTTGGGTAGGGTGCTCTTTCCAAGAGCCGGTGCAGACTCAAAGGGCCGAATGGCCTCCTTCTGCACTGTAAATTCAATGTTAATCTATGATTAATCTAGGACAAACGTTCGGCACAACATCGTGGGCCGAAGGGCCTTTTCTGTGCTGTATTTTTCTATGTTCTATGTCTCCACACGGTCACCATCCTCCGCACCAGCATCATCAGCCAGGACCTCAGCGGGTACCCTTATCCCCCAAGACCCAGCTGCCAATCCTGGGGTGTCCCTCAAAGAAGCCGGGGATGTCCGACTGACCCAGGATGTAGCTGTCGTCCACACTCTCTGGGAAGCGTGCACACACGTGTGTGATCTTCATGTGGTGGTCATACTGAGTTGGCCATTCAGGGACTGGAACTTCTTCCTGTTGTTGAAGGGCACTCCCGGACTGCCCAGTGCTCGCAAGGCGACATGCGTGCCATCTATTACCCCCTGGACCTGCGCATCCCGGCCATAGCGAAGAATCCTGATGGCCGGTCCCAGCTCCTCTCCCCTCTGCCCACCCCCGGTCTCAGTCCTCGGTCCCCCTGCTACGGGACCTGCCCACTCTCTTCCTGCTGCCCGGGCATCTTGTTGGGCCTGGTCCATGCCAAAGTTTATGTTGTTAGCTGCCCAGCTAAACAGGGCGTCTGTGAATTCACGGATGCACTTTTGCGTTGTTGGTTTGGAAATGCCACACAATTCCCCCTTGAGCCCCGGAATGATCCTGCGGCGTACGTTTAGGGCTTGATTGCCACCTGGAGTGGGTATCCTCCTCCTCTGCAGGGACATGACACAGGTGCCACACCCTCGCCGTGTTGAGATGGAGCCTCCAGCGGCACACGCTATCCATCATCTGGTCGAAAGACCAGCGATGCCGGTACACCCTGGGCCATCATCCAGTCCCTCTGGGTCCTCCCTGGTCTGATGGGCGGCCGGGTTCTCAGGGTGTGGGGTGGGTCCCTGCACATGGGTCACCACCTCGAGCCTCTGGCGACGCTGCTGCTGCCATCTCCAGCGTCTGGCTGCCTGGCCTGTCAGCAGCACCGTGAAGGCAGCCTCCGCAGGGTCCAAGTTATCATCCGCAATGTAATATCTGTAAGGGATTGCAGAGGCCGTGAGACTGACAGTCAGTTAGGGCTGCCAGCCCGGACCCAGGCCTCCCCCACCCTCACATACCCTGCCATGTCCCATGGTGCCACCCAACATGCCCAGCACACGCACCCCTGGCTGCAGCAGGGTCCCCTGGGCGCTGGGCCCAGACACACGCAGGGAACGTTACCTGAACCAGGTGCTGGTTCCCTCCCTGGTCCACACACACCCACCTTCTGGCCAGGCGATCCCAGGTCCAGGTCGCCTTGCACACATTGGGCGGTCTGGCAGTGCCTTTCATTAACAGGAAGAGGTTCCACTCCCTGAATGTCGAATGTTGGCTGTTGTCTCTATGGTTCGGAGTGTCCAGGCCTCATGGGTATTAACAACCCACATGGCAGGTGTACCCACGGGAATCCACTTGGGAGCCCCAAAGTGCTCACATTGCTAGAATTGCCAATTCCCAATCAGCGATAGCCTTCAGCCGCACGGCCAGCAGACACCACAGTCAGTGGGAGTTAAATTGCCCATCACCGTGTTACCACAGACGGGGCTCTGTCACAGGGGTGTTCGGTGAGACAGCAGGCAGTAGCTAGAGCTCCCCCGTTATAGGTACACAGCCCATGGACGCAGCCCCCACCCCCCGTCGGGGACCCCCCCCAGTGGTGGTGACCCACCCCCCCGACCAGCCCCGTTCCCCTCTCCCCAGGGGCTCCCCCACTGGGGCAGCGGCCCGGATGCCCCTGGGCTGACTGCCCGATTCTGGCGATGGTCACTCACCACCTCGATCCCCACAGCAGCTACTCCGCCAGCTTCACATTTAAATAGGTGCCTAATGAGCGCCGCGTGACCACTTGCTGGGGAGGCGGTTAGATCACAGAGGGTGTCCTTCCTATTAATGGGATGGTCTTAATTAACAATTATTGATTTCTTGCCAAGCTGCGGCAGGATTCTCATCTTGCCAACGGGAATGGCCTGTTAGATCAGAAACCATTCGATGCGCTGCATGGTTTATGACTTTGGCCTCTGCCACTATCTAACCGGCCTGCCAGCTCTCTCACCCAGCGCGACATAGCGCGTAGATCGTGCCCTATATTACTAACAGTATTAAAATCTTTAATAACACACTGGAAAATAGCTTACAATTACCCCTTAAAAAATGCTACTCAATAAATTGGCCATAGTCCCAGATGACCATAGGCTACTTTCCCCTTTGAGGGGGGAGAGCTGACTGGTGGTGATTTAACCCGAGGGCCCCACATCTCAGGTGAGGGGCAAGGTTGAGAAGGTGGAGCCTTCATGAATAACCTCAGCCGGTACGGGAATTGAACCCTCGCTGCTGGCCTCGCTCTGCACCATGAACCAGCTGTCCAGCCCACTGAGCTCAACTGGCCCCCTACTCAATACAGTTAATTCCTAAACTAAAATGGCCAACCGAGGTGAGTGTCTCTGCGGTAGCGGGGGGTGGAGGAGATAGCTGTGACGCAACCTCAGTGTCTTCATCGGACCTGCGGTCGGGGATCCCCTGGGGTGCCATGTCCTGTCTGTCCGTCCCCTCCGTGTTGGTGTCGTGTTGTGTTCTTTCATGTCTGTCTGTCCCCCGTGTGCTGGTGTGCTGTGTCGTTGTCTCAGTGTCTCAGTGATTGCAACAACATCATATTTCCACGTGCTGATCAACACTCCCAAGTTCAACTGCCTCACCAGACAGGCTCCTTGCATTAAAATAGAAGCAATTTAGCCTTCCAGTCATCCCGTGTGCCTTACCATTCCGTGTCGTCTCTGCTGGACTGACCTAGTTTTCCTTCTATCTTTGATTGAACCTCTCTCTCAACTGTACATCTACCCTGTGTCCCACCCTCCTGCCAAATTAGTTTAAAACCTCCCCAACAACACGAGCAATCGTCCCAGCAAGGATATTGGACATGTTGCAGTTCAGGTGCAACCCGTCCAGCTTGTACAAGTCCCACCTACCCCAGAAACTGTTCCAATGATCCAAAAATCTAAAGCTCTCCCTCCTACACCATCCCTTTTGAACACATTTATCTGACCCATCTGCCTACTCCTATATTCAGTGGTGTGTGGCATCAGACATAATCCAGAGATCACAAGCATGGAAGTCCTGCTCTTCAATCTGTTACCCAACCCCCTAAATTCCTGTTGCAGGACCTCATCCTTTTTTCTTCCCAGGTCATTGGTACCAACATGTACCATGGCCAATGTCTGCTGTTCCACCCCCCTTGAGAATGCCCTGCAGCTGCCCAGAGACATCCCTGATCCTGGCGCCAGAAAACCATTCAAGAGTCTCATTCGCAGCCTGTCGTCTCCCCTTACAATTGAGTCCCCTTTCACTAAAGCTCTCCCCGTCTTTATCCTCTCCTGCTGTGTAGCAGAGCCAACCATGGTGCCACAAACATGGCTGTTGCTGCTTTCCCCAGTATCCTACATGAAATATCTGTTTGAGAGGGGGATGACCACAGGGTCTTACACCCCCCTGCACTACCTGCCTACGCCTAGTCCGCTCCCTGGTGGTCATCCGATGCTTTTCTGCCTGTGCAGCCATTGCTTGCGCTATGACCAGCTCGCTAACCGTGCTGTCCGCGATATCCTCAGCATCACGGATGCTCCACAGCGAGCATATCCGCAGCATCAGTTGCACAATGCGGTCAGTCGGGAGCTGCAGCTGGACACATTTCCTGCGCACATGGTCACCAAGGACACTGGAAGTGTCCCTGACTTCCCTCATTTTTCAGGCGGAGCATTCCACAGGTCTGAGTCCTCCGGCCAAACCCTTGAACTGAGCTCTTAAGTTTCTCTCCTTCTGTGGAATTCTGCATTTCTTTTACTTTCCTCGAGTCTGACAGGAAGAATCAACATTTCCTTTGTGCTAAATACCAAACAGAAATTTTAGGAGCACTTCATCATTAAAAAACCTGCCAAAGAGTTCCTTGTATATTTTATCCAGAAAGCAGAATACTGCTGGATTAAATAGCAAGTAATGAAAGCTAGAAGTTGGATTTTGCATGTATATTTAATTTTGAAACAATATATGAATTGAATCACAAGTTCTTCCTGAACTGATTCAGGTTATTCTGCCACAGCATTTCCCATTCTGTGCGTGTGCACCATCTTCATTCCCATGCATGTCATACCTCGTGGGCTGAGGTAATTAGTTCACCTGGTTTCCCATTGAATTTTCTGTGACAGTGGATGCGATATTTTAAATCTAAATTGAAATTATAACTCACTGTCTCCTCCACAATCAGCTATCACACTACGTGACCTCTATAGAGCGAATTCTTCTTTCCACCCATTCCATCTCATTCATTTTGAAATCACCAGACATCTTCTTCCCAGTGCAGAGGCTAGATTCCATACTGGAAACAAGTTTGGTTCAGAAGTTCTATTAAATGACATCCAGTTTAAGATTAAATGGCACCTGATAATAACCTGTAATTACACATAAACCATTCACCAGGATTACATTCACGGTCGCAAATCAGCGCACTTTCATTTCTCATCAATCGACACCATCCAGTACAGATCTAACACATTTAGCTTTTTGTTTTCAAATAGCCTTTTTCCAGGTCACCGTGGAATACAGGACAGTTGTAAAAAGTTAACCAAAACAGGGATGTTATCTACAGCAGGTAATTAACTTTCCTTACACAGTACACCACCTAGGGGTACAACACTGTAAAGATTACACTGGATTTAAATCCAGAGAATGTGAGTTCAAATTCCAATTGGTAGTTGGAGAATTTGAATTAAGTTGAAAAAGAACTGTCCGAAAATAAATTGCTGCTCTCGGTAAAAGACCTCAGACCTGTTGGATTGGTTTTAAGAGCAAACGGCACCATTACATGGCAGACCCTGTGGGGGTCGCGTTTGTGCGGGTGTCCTGTGTGAGGCTGGTTCGGGTTTTTGTATAATTACTCTGGAGTTAGGAGGTTTTTTTCCTGTCTAACTCTTTCAGGGTAACTATCAGGATAAAACTGACAGAACCAGCCAAAGTTTTTTTTTTAAATTTAGAGTACCCAATTATTTTTTTTTCCAATTTAGGGGCAATTTAGCGTGGCCAATCCACCTATCCTGCATACCTTTGGGTTGTGGGGGTGAGACCCAGGCAGACATGGGGAGAATGTGCAAACTCCACACGGACAGTGACCCAGGGCCAGGATTCGAAGCCGGGTTCCTCAGCGGCGCAGTCCCAGTGCTAACCACTGCGCCACCGTGCCATCCAAAGTTAGCAATTTAAATCACTTCTATCAGATGGTTCCCCGCCCAGTGCAATTATCCAGAGGAAGGTAGCTCTTCTGGGCAATTGCCAAGTAAACATTTATGTGGGAACTTCCGGGAGGCATTATTGGGGTACCCCCTAATTACCACGCTGGGGACCTGGACGTTATTGGCAATAATTTCCAAGCCCTGAGCAGCACTCCAATTGCAACCAGGGGCTTCATCTCTGTGCCTGATCCAAATGAGCTTTCCTATTTGGTGCAGAGTTCAGCCACTATACGAGCAGATTTTTCCCAATCACAGATTTTGTTTTATTTATCATGCTTGACATAAATTGGTCATCTTAAGCAAAATGACACATTGGAAGAGGGGAAGATGCTCTTCTTAGTTCGAGGATGAAGTGAAGGAACAGGGACAGTCTTAGAAACAAAGGAAAGACCTTCAACTTCTGTTTAATGAGTGCAATGCCTGTTCTGAGATGTTGATTAGTTTAGGAGCTTCTATCCGCATTTAATGTTTGATGGGCTTTACAAGTGTTTGTTGCTAATTCTGGTAAAGATGCAAAAGAATTGCAAAATGCTTCATTAGACAGTAATGACATACCTCACATTGAGCATGAAAAACATCCAAAAAACACTTATTCTAATGCAATTAGATACACAATCTAGGGTGGGAATTACCAAGGCACACGGATAGAAGATAATCAGCATAATCAGTCAAAGCAGATTGCAATCAGCTCACCACTGTATATCAAATAGTCAGGATGTACACTGAGAATTGATATAATACCCTTCGTGGAAACGTAATGCAATGTCCTATAGAATCACATAATCATAGAATTTACAGTGCAACAAAATTAACCATCTCTTGTATGATTGTCCATGGAACAAGAAGGTTGAACATCTACAACTACTCTTGCATTTAGGATTCCTGACATGCATTACAGTCAATCTAGCCAGCCCTGAGTCTAGTTTGAACTATTCTTCGGCACAACATTGTGGGCCGAAGGGCCTGTTCTGTGCTGTATTTTTCTATGTTCTATTGTAGTGATGCTGTGAAGCAGGAAGTACTCCACAGGGATGATTAAGCAGCTAAGGAGTGAGAGCAACAATAAGGGGAGGTGGTGGTGTAGTGGTATTGTCACTGGACCAATAATCCACAGACCCAGAGTAATGCTCTGGGGACCAAGGTTCGAATCCCACCACGGCTGATGATGAAATTTGAATTCAATAAAAATCTGGAATTAAAAGTCTAATGATGACCAGGAAACCCCTGGTTCAGGGACTTGCTTGTTCAGCCTCCATGGGACTCCAATTTGCAAATGTGAAAAGTGCAATCACAAATCATCTCTGTGCTGTGTACACCCCAAATGGTTTCAGTGTAGACAACCTGCTGTTATCAATACCGTGTTCAGATAACATATTTGGGTGGGGAGGAAAGAACATGTCAAGGCACATGGCTTTTATGTCAATTTAGGATTATTATGCACATTAGATGATCACTCTACAAGCACTCCATCAAGTGCTCAAATGCAGAAGTCTATGATTGTACCTCTATTCCAGCAAATTATGAATGGTGAATATAGAGAACCATTTACTCTGTATCAAAGGCTGACTATCCCCAAATCTGTGATTTTAAAACTTAAATAAATCTTGTTCCATCTAACTGTGCTTTCCTGATGTAGGAATAACTGGATGTAAAAAGCCTGACTCTTCATTTAACAGGGGCTACATCTGAATACTGGAAATGGAGCGAAGCAGGGAAAATTTTAACCATCTTGTTCTGAGGCAAAACCTTTTGTTCTCGTCCACTCTGGTACTTTGCACCTGAGGAATCGGACAGAGTGGATCTGTCCTTTATACAGCCCTCCCTGAAACTGATGGGATAAAGATGAGGTCGGATGTGCCACCGACCGATAATGGGTTCTGTCAGATTACTATCCAGGCAGCAGATTTGATATTATGAGTCATCCAATAATCCTGTAATTGTAATACTTCTAACGTGCATGTTACTCGCTTCATTGCAGACAGTTATTACTTAATTATTGTAGTTACAGGAGATCCTTATCTATATGAATTATAGGACAGCTGTCTACACTGAGGTGTACAGATACACATCTACTTTGGAATTGGAGATGGTAAGATTTCAATTGCAGAATGACTGAGTGAAACATGAGCCATTAAAATGCTTTCGCCTGTCCTGCTGAATCTGCAGCAGATTTTATTCCAGGTCACACTATTCCGTGTGTTTCCTTTGATCATGTTTCTTGCTAAACAGGAATGAGGAGGCAAGTGCTGTGAAGCTGACCTGTTATCTGTTATCTGTTGTGCTTCATGTGCATTTTTGATTGTACATTTAGGGCGGGCTTTTCCGGAAAGATTTCTAAGTGTGGCAGCGAGCGGGAACTGCCGCGAGCTACCCGGCATTCAGCCCAGCAAGGCCGGCAATGTTAATCGGTCCACTAAACGAGGTCCCACGGGCTTCTTGCCGCAAATGAAGGCTCGCCAGCCGATCCGTTGGGACCACACTCGCCAGCCCCCCGCTAACAAGGTCGAGCTGCACTTAAACAGCACTTGCCCAGTCTAACCCCACTCAACTTGCAGCCACTGCACCGAGATGACCTACCCCAAGATTTGGAGACACGGACCTGGGGAGGCACCTAAATGCAGTGGAGGTCAGGAGTGCTGTCCTGTCCCCCCAGGGGTCGCAGAGGGTCAGCCAGTGCCACCTGGGATGAAGTGGCAGCGGCCGTGAGCTCGGGAAGTGGTACCAGTTGGACTGGCACCTAGTGCCACAAGAAAGTCAACAACTTACCGGACAGCAAGAGTGAGTTGACTCCAACGTGTCGTCGTCCCCCGTCCCCCCGCCCCCACACAAGCATCCATCCCCAACCCTCCCTTCATTCCCCCGGCCCTTCCTTCACATCCCCCCCACCATTGTGAACCAGGCGTGTGGTTAACGATGCCGTCTCTGTGACTCCGCAGGAAAAGCTCTCCCACAATTTCTGTGAGTTGGCGGACATAAGAATCCTCATGACCTTCGAGGAGTGGGCCCTGGAGGTGACGGGGGTGGCTGAGGACAGAGCGGTCACCAATGCGGAGGCTGCAGAGGCGACTCCGAGGATGCCACGATCGATGCGTCACAGCTGTCATCCACATCCTTCACCAGTGCAGATACACACACCTCGGTGGGAAACGTGAGGGGTCAGGCTTTAGGGGCACAATCTGGTGAGCACCACACAGCTGCTGATGTACATCAGATGGAGGCAGGAACCCCCAGACGCCACAGGAGGGCTGCGGGATCCCAGGACCCAGCTGGGTCCAGCCTGATGCTGAGCCTCTGGTACAGGGTTACCTTGAGCTGATGGAGACGTTAGGGAGCGGCCGGACATTCAGAGGGAGATGGCAGCGACACTACCTCAGGTCAATCGCTGATTGGAGGGTCCCAGAGGCTACGGGCACGGGGGATGGAGCCGGCAATGAGTGGCACCGAGGCCAACACTGCGAGGGTGGCGACCGCAGTGGGAGCCTGGTGCACGATGTCAGCAGCATTAGTGAAGGTGTCCAAGGCGTGGGGCAGTCGGTGACAGCCATGGTCTCGGCAGAATGTCCGACACGCTGGGGGATGTCACCCAGTATCAGGCTGACCTTGATGAGGCTCTGCGGGTCATGTCCTGCTCCCGGGAATGGCTGCAAGCGTGTCCCAGTCACTGAGGAGCATCACCGAGGGTGGCGATATCTTGGTGCAGAAACCGGGAGCCACCAAGGCTGGCAGGGCAAGATGATGCAGGGGTAGCCAGGGCTCAAAAGTTGCCCTTCCATCCCGAGATGAACACCAGGGCTCCATGGGCACCAAGTGTGTAAAGCATGACCAGAGAAAGCAGGGCAGAGAGCAAGGAAGGTCTACATTAAACTGCATTTATTTCAATGCAAGGGGCCTGACGGGCAAAGCGGATGAACTCAGGGCATGGACGGGCACATGGGACTGGGATATTATAGCTATGACTGAAACATGGCTAAGGGAGGGGCAGGACTGGCAGCTCAATGTTTCGGGGTACAGATGCTATAGAAAGGATAGAACAGGAGGTAAGAGAGGAGGGGGAGTGGCGTTTTTGATTAGGGAGAACATCACGGCAGTGCTTAGAGGGGATATATCCGAGGGTTCGCCCACTGAGTCTATATGGGTGGAACTGAAAAATAAGAAGGGAGAGATCACCTTGGTAGGACTGTACTATAGGCCCCCAAATAGTCAGCGGGAAATTGAGGAGCAAATATGTAAGGAGATTACAGATAGCTGCAAGAATAATAGGGTGGTAGTAGTAGGGGACTTTAACTTTCCCAACATTGACTGGGACAGCCATAGCATTAGGGGCTTGGATGGAGGGAAATTTGTTGAGTGTATTCAGGAGGAATTTCTCATTCAGTATGTGGATGGACCGACTAGAGAGGGGGCAAAACTTGACCTCGTCTTGGGAAATAAGGAAGGGCAAGTGATAGAAGTGCTAGTGAGGGATCACTTTGGGACAAGTGACCATAATTCCATTAGTTTTAAGATAGCTATGGAGAATGATAGGTCTGGCCCAAGAGTTAAAATTCTTAATTGGGGCAAGGCCAATTTTGATGGTATCAGACAGGAACTTGCAGAGGTAGATTGGGGGAGACTATTGGCAGACAAAGGGACGGCTGGTAAATGGGAGGCTTTTAAAAATGTGTTAACCAGGGTGCAGGGTAAGCACATTCCCTTTAGAGTGAAGGGCAAGGCTGGTAGAAGTAGGGAACCCTGGATGACTCGAGATATTGAGACTCTGGTCAAAAAGAAGAAGGAGGCATATGACGTACATAAGCAACTGGGATCAAGTAGATCCCTTGAAGAGTATAGAGATTGTCGAAATAGAGTTAAGAGGGAAATCAGGAGGGCAAAAAGGGGACATGAAATTGCTTTGGCAAATAATGCAAGGGAGAATCCAAAGAGATTCTACAGATACATAAAGGGGAAAAGAGTAACTAGGGACAGAGTAGGGCCTCTTAAGGATCAACAAGGGCATCTATGTGCAGAGCCACAAGAGTTGGGTGAGATCCTGAATGAATATTTCTCATCGGTATTCACGGTGGAGAAAGGCATGGATGTTAGGAAACTAAGGGAAATAAATAGTGATGTCTTGAGAAGTGTGCATATTACAGAGGAGGAGGTGCTGGAAGTCTTAAAGCGCATCAAGGTAGATAAATCCCCGGGACCTGATGAAATGTATCCCAGGATGTTGTGGGAGGCTAGGGAGGAAATTGCGGGTCCCCTAACCGAGATATTTGAATCATCGGCAGCCACAGGTGAGGTGCCTGAAGATTGGAGAGTGGCGAATGTTGTGCCCTTGTTTAAGAAGGGCAGCAGGGAAAAGCCTGGGAACTACAGACCGGTGAGCCTAACGTCTGTAGTAGGTAAGTTGCTAGAAGGTATTCTGAGAGACAGGATCTACAAGCATTTAGAGAGGCAAGGACTGATTCGGGGCAGTCAGCATGGCTTTGTGCGTGGAAAATCATGTCTCACAAATTTGATTGAGTTTTTTGAGGGAGTGACCAAGAAGGTAGATGAGGGCAGTGCAGTAGACGTTGTCTACATGGACTTTAGCAAAGCCTTTGACAAGGTACCGCATGGTAGGTTGTTGCAGAAGGTTAAAGCTCACGGGATCCAGGGTGAGGTTGCCAATTGGATTCAAAATTGGCTGGACGACAGAAGGCAGAGGGTGGTTGTAGAGGGTTGTTTTTCAAACTGGAGGCCTGTGACCAGTGGTGTGCCTCAGGGATCGGTGCTGGGTCCACTGTTATTTGTGATTTATATTAATGATTTGGATGAGAATTTAGGAGGCATGGTTAGTAAGTTTGCAGATGACACCAAGATTGGTGGCACAGTGGATAGTGAAGAAGGTTATCTAGGATTGCAACGGGATCTTGATCAATTAGGCCAGTGGGCCGACGAATGGCAGATGGAGTTTAATTTAGATAAATGTGAGGTGATGCATTTTGGCAGATCGAATCAGGCCAGGACCTACTCAGTTAATGGTATGGCGTTGGGGAGAGTTATAGAACAAAGAGATCTAGGAGTACAGGTTCATAGCTCCTTGAAGGTGGAGTCGCAGGTGGACAGGGCGGTGAAGAAGGCATTCGGCATGCTTGGTTTAATTGGTCAGAACATTGAATATAGGAGTTGGGACGTCTTGTTGAAGTTGTACAAGACATTGGTACGGCCACACTTGGAATACTGTGTGCAGTTCTGGTCACCCTATTATAGAAAGGATATTATTAAACTAGAAAGAGGGCAGAAAAGATTTACTAGGATGTTGCCGGGACTTGATGGTTTGAGTTATAAGGAGAGGCTGGATAGACTGGGACTTTTTTCCCTGGAGCGTAGGAGGCTTAGGGGTGATCTTATAGAGGTCTATAAAATAATGAGGGGCATAGATAAGGTAGATAGTCAACATCTTTTCCCAAAGGTAGGGGAGTCTAAAACTAGAGGGCATAGGTTTAAGGTGAGAGGGGAGAGATTCAGAAGGGCCCAGAGGGGCAATTTCTTCACTCAGAGGGTAGTGAGTGTCTGGAATGGGCTGCCAGAGGTAGTAGTAGAGGCGGGTACAATTGTGTCTTTCAAAAAGCATTTAGATGGTTACATGGGTAAGATGGGTATAGAGGGTTATGGGCCAAGTGCGGGCAACTGGGACTAGCTTAATGGTAAAAACTGGGCGGCATGGACTGGTTGGGCCGAAGGGCCTGTTTCCATGCTGTAAACTTCTATGATTCTATGATAAGCGGGAGGAGGGGGCGCTGGGTGCCAACCTGGACCCGTCCCATGGACTGGGTTGGTGGCCACCAGCTCCCCCGGGTCCCACCCCTCTGATGAGGCTGCATCTCGAGGTCAGCACACGGGACAGGGCAGCATCGCTGTGCTGCCGACAAGTGTGCCAGGGCCCTCCAGCCCCAGAACCCTCAGAGGATGCCCGCCAGGGGCATTGAAGGCCAGGGGACGTGGTAGGCAGCTGGCTGACGTCACCTCCAATGTGCATCCTCGGGACATACCTAGATGTAGCAGTAGAGCAAGGGCCAGTGGTAGGGGGAGGGAGAGAGGACGGGGGAAGGGTGAAGAGGGGGGGTGAGGGGGTGGTGGGGAGAGTGGGGCGGCACCATCAGGAGAGTGGGGCACTGATGGACACCTTAAAAACCCTTGTCCACAAGTACTATGTCACTTTCTTCTGCAATGGGGGCTGACCTCCGAACCCTTTGCTCAGCTTTCCAGGCACCACCCCCCTCCCCGGGCACACAGGTGATGGGTGTGAGCGAGCGCTCAACAGACAGACAGGAGCATAGATTGAGAAGCACAATTGAACCGTGCTGCTGGTCTGCGTTGGTCTGCTTTCAAAGCCAGCGATTTAGCCCTGTGCTAAACTATGGGTGGTCGGTGGGGCAGATGGGCAGGATGAGGGTTGCCCTTGAAATGGGTGTCCACGATCCAGGGGTTGGCATGGTGGTGCCGTGCGCGGTTGCTCCCCCAACACCCCCCTCCCCCCACTACCCACGGCGGCCCAATCTTGCAAAAGGTGCCCCCCCCCCCGCCCCCAGCCAAGGGTCCACCACCCTCCGCTGAGCGCTGGAGCAGCAAGCCCAGCGACCCCGGGACCTTTACCTGTGGGTAAAGATGGCTCCTCCCCTCCTCGGCCTCCCGCAGAAGCCCTTCCACCAGGTTCACGTTTTTTGAAAGGAGTACTAATTGTCGCCAGCGTGACCACTCGCTGCGGAGGCCGCTGGGTGACGGGAGGCCGTTGGATATGGGATGTCTCTCGTTGATTGTATGGAAATGGGGCTTCAATGGTGATGATTGGTTTCTCGCCACGACAGCGAGATCCCGATTTCGCCGACAGAAGTGGGCCGGTTGCATCGCAAACTGTTTGCCGCCCAGCGTTGTTCTCGTTTTCGGCCTCTCCCACTTTTCACCAGCCTCGTGTCACTCGAGCGAGAGCGTAACAAGGCCGGAGAATCGAGTCCTTAGAAAACAGAATTTTGCCCAACGTGTTGCATCATCAGCTGCAAACTGCGCTAATATTGATTTGTCGATCATTTTGTTACAAATTGGTTTTAAACTGAACCAAATTACTTTAAGAAGTTTTACAACACCAGGTTAAAGTCCAACAGGTTTGTTTCGATGTCACTAGCTTTCGGAGCGCTGCTCCTTCCTCAGGTGAATGAAGAGGTATGTTCCAGAAACATATATATAGCCAGATTCAAAGATGCCAGACAATGCTTGGAATGCATCCCAATACGCCAACATCTTCATGCACAAGTTTGAACAAGACCTACTCACCGCACAGGACCTTCAACCGACGTTATACACCAGGTACATCGATGACATTTTTTTCCTTTGGACCCACGGCGAAGAATCACTGAAACGACTACACGATGATATCAATAAGTTCCATCCAACCATCAGACTCACCATGGACTACTCTCCAAAATCAGTTGCATTCTTGGACACACTCGTCTCCATCAAGGACGGTCACCTCAGCACTTTGCTTTACCGCAAACCCACGGATAACCTCACGATGCTCCACTTCTCCAGCTTCCACCCTAAACACATTAAAGAAGCCATCCCCTATGGACAAGCTCTCCGTACACACAGGATCTGCTCCGACGAGGAGGAGCGTGACAGACATCTACAGACGTTGAAAGATGCCCTTGATATGGCGCTCGACTCATCGATCGACAGTTCCAACGCGCCACAGCAAAAAACCGCACCAACCTCCTCAGAAGACAAACATGGGACACAACCGACAGAATACCCTTCATCGTCCAGTACTTTCCCGGAGCGGAGAAACTACGACATCGTCTTCACAGCCTTCAACACGTCATCGATGAAGATGAACATCTTGCCAAGGTCATCCCACACCCCCACTACTTGCCTTCAAACAACCATGCAACCTCAAACAAACCATTGTTTGCAGCAAACTACTCAGCCTTCAGAACAGTGACCAAGACACCACACAACCCTGCCATGGCAATCTCTGCAAGACGTGCCAGATCATCGACATGGATACCACCATTACACGTGAGAACACCACCCACCAGGTATGCGGTACATACTCGTGCAACTCGGCCAACGTTGTCTACCTCATACGCTGCAGGAAAGGATGTCCCGAAGTGTGGTACATTGGCGAGACCATGCAGACGCTGCGATAACGAATGAACGGACATCGCGCGACAATCACCAGGCAGGAATGTTCCCTTCCAGTCGGGGAACACTTCAGCAGTCAAGGGCATTCAGCCTCTGATCTCCGGGTAAGCGTTCTCCAAGGCGGCCTTCAGGACGCGCGACAACGCAGAATCGCCGAGCAGAAGCTTATAGCCAAGTTCCGCACACATGAGTGCGGCCTCAACCGGGACCTGGGATTCATGTTGCATTACATTCATCCCCCACCATCTGGCCTGCGAAATCCTACCAACTGTCCTGGCTTGACACAATTCACACCTCTTTAACCTGGGGTACCCCATCTCTGGATCTGTAAAGATTTAATCACCTGCTAATGGTCTCATTCCAAGCATTGTCTGGCATCTTTGAATCTGTCTATATATATGTTTCTGGAACATACCTCTTCATTCACCTAAGGAGCAGCGCTCCGAAAGCTAGTGACATCGAAACAAACCTGTTGGACTTTAACCTGGTGTTGTAAAACCTCTTACTGTGCTCACCCCAGTCCAACGCTGGCATCTCCACATCAAATTACTTTAATAACACAGCAATCTACCCAATTGTGGTTGGATTTGGAGGATTGTATATTAACCCACTGCATCCCAGAATATTACTGCAGGAAACTTTGACTGCCCTCTCAGAGGATCGCAGAAGATCCAGTGGCACAATTTCGAAGAACAGCAAAGTTATCCCAGCATTCTGACCAATATTTATCCCTCAATCAACATCATTAAAAAATAATAACTGGTTGTTATCGCATTGCTGGTAATGAAAGTTTATTGTGAGTACACAGCTGCTAATAGCTGACATCACAGTGACTACACTGCCAAAGACCATTGGCTGCAAAGCACTTTGCAACATCTGAAGTTCTGAAAAGCAAGTCACAGAATCACAGAAATACACAGTGCAAAAGAGGCCCTTCAGCTCATCGAGTCAGCACTGGCACTCCAAAACCCCTGGCCTGTCTACCTAATCCCAGTTACCAGCTCTTGGCCCACAGCCTCGGATGTTTTAACGCGCCAACTGCTCATCCAGGTACTTTTTTAAGGATGTGAGGCAACCCACCTCTACCACCCTCCCTGGCAGGGATGTCCTGAACCAGGGGTCACAGTCTGAGGATAGGGGGTAAACCATTTAGGACAGAAATGAGGAAAAATCTCTTCACCCAGAGAGTGGCGAGCCTGTGGAATTCGTTACCAGAGGAAGTCGTCGAGGACAATACTTTAAGAAGCGCTTAAATGTAGCAACTGGGGCAAAGGGGATGGAAGGATATCAGGGAGGATGCAGCATTAGGCGATTGAGTTGGATGATAAATTATGATCATAATGAATGACAGAGCAGACTCGAAGGGCCGAATGGCCTCCTTCTGCACCTATTTTCTATGTTTCTGTGTTTCTAATCCAGACTGTCCCCACTCTCTGGGGAAAAATGTTTTTTTCAGAAATCCCCCCTAAACCTCCTTGAACTTCTGACCCTCGTAACTGACCCTTCAACTAAGGGAACAGCTGCTCCCTATTCACCCTGTCCATGCCCCTCATAATCTTCTACACCTCGATCAGGTTACCCCTCAGTCTTCTCTGCTCCAGCAAAAACATCCCAAGCCTATCCTGTGGTGTTGGGTGCTCTGAGGTACAGACGAACCAACACGGTTGCGATTGGTACAACGGAGTTTTATTCCAACTAGTTATTTACACATCTGTCTTGGTACTCAGCACGTGGTGACTGTGTAAGTGTCTTGTTAATGAGGTCCTGGCCTTGTCCTGTCTCCAGATGGACTGGCCAGCAGGTGTCGTGTTTCTTGTCTTATACTGTGTCTGCTCTTGTCTGTGATTGGCTGTCGTGTTATGTGTGCTAATTGGTCTGTTGGTCTGTCTATCATGATGTGTGTATTGTGATGTGTGTTTGAATATCATGACATATCCGACCTCTCTTCATAACTTAAATGTTCCATCCCAGGCAACATCCTGGCGAATCTCCTCTGCACCCCCTCCAGTGCAATCACATCCTTCCTATAATGTGGTGACCAGAACTGCGCACAGTGCTCCAGCTGTGACCTCACCAAAGTTCCATACAACTCCAACATGACCTCCCTGCTCTTGTAATCTATGCCTCGATTGATAAAGGCAAGTGTCCCATATGCCTTTTTCACCCCCCCTATTAACCCGCCCTTCTGCCTTCAGAGATCTGTGGACAAACTCGCCAAGGTCCCTTTGTTCCTCAGAACTTCCATGTGATTATGGGTAACTTTAATCTGCTTATCGATTGGGTGACATTAGTCACAGTGCAACAGAGGAGGAATTTCTGGAGTGTGTACGGGGTGGTTTTCTGGGCCAGTGTGTCGAGGAACCAACAAGGGAACAGGCCATCTTGGACTGGGTGTTGTGCAATAAGAAAGGATTAGTCGGCAATCTAGATGTGAGAGAACCCTTGGGGATGAGTGACCATAATATGATACAATTCTTTATCACGGTAGCACAGTGGCTATCACTCTTGCTTCACAGCTCCAGGGTTCCGGGTTTGATTCCCAATTGGGTCACTGTCTTTGTGGAGTCTGCACGTTCTCCCCTTGTCTGCGTGGGTTTCCTCCGGGTGCTCCGGTTTCCTCCCACAAGTCCCGAAAGACGTGCTGTTAGGTGAATTGGACATTCTGAATTCTCCCTCAGTGTACCCGAACAGGCGCCGGAGTGTGGCGACTAGGGGATTTTCACAGTAACTTCATTGCAGTGTTAATGTAAGCCTACTTGTGACAATTATTATTATCAAGGTGAATAGTGAGGTAGTTGATTCTGAGACCAGGGTCCTGAACCTCAATAAAGGTAACAATGATGGTGTGAGGCATGAGCTGGCTATGACGGACTGGGAAACATTACAGAAAGGCAGGACAGCGGACAGGCAATGGCAGCATTCAAGAAATGAATAGCTGAACTAAAAAAGTTGGCGCAAGAGTAGAAAGGAAACTGTGGCCAAACCATGGCTTACAAGGGAAATTAGAGATTGTATCAGATTCAAAGAAGCATACAAATTAGCAAGAAAAAGCAATAGACCTGACGATTGGGAACAGTTTAAAATTCAGCAAAGGCAGAACAAGGGATTGATTAAGAGGACAATACAATTTGAAAACAAGTTAGCGGGGAACATAAAAACTCTGTAAAATTTCTATAGGTATGTAAAGAGAAAAAGGGTGATAAAAACTAATGTAGGCCCCTTACAGTCAGAAACGGGGGAATTCATAATAGGAACAAAGAAATGACTGAAGAAATAAATTTGTATTTTGCTTTTGTCTTGACAAAGGAAGATATGAATAACGTATCGGAGGTTCTAAGAAACACAAGTTTCAGTGAGGAGCTGAAGAAATTAGTATTGGCAAAGAAATGGTTTTGTCAAAATTAATGGGACTAATATCCAGGGCCGGATAATCTTCATCCCAGAGTACTTAAGGAAGTGGCCCTAGAAATAGTAGATCCATTTGGTGGTCATTTTCCAAACTTCTTTGGACTCTGGAATGGGTCCTACAGATTGGAGGGTAGAGAATGTAACCCCGCGATTCAAAAAGAGAAGGAGAAAGAAATCAGGGAACTATATACCAGTGAGCCTAACGTCGGAAGTTGCTGGAGTCACTTATCAAGGATTTCATAGCACAGCATTTGGAAAGCAGTGGTGTAATCAGACAAAGTCAGCATGGATTTACGAAAGGAAAATCATGCAGGGTGGCACGGTAGCACAGTGGTTAGCACAGTTGTTTCACTGCTCTAGGGTCCCAGGTTCAATTCCCAGCTTGGGTCACTGTCTCTGTGGAGTCTGCACGTTCTTCCTGTGTCTTCCGGGTGCTCCGGTTTCCTCCCACAGTACAAAGATGTTAGGTGAGTTGGGCACGTGAAATTGCCCTTACTGTCCAAAAGGGTTAGATGGGGTTACGGGGTTAAGGTGGAGGTGTGGGCTTAGATAGAGTGCTCTTGTTTTTGACAAGGTCTCACGTAACAGATTAATATGTAAAGTTAAAGTCCATGAGATTACAGGTAGTGTTTTGAGATGGATAGAAAGCTGGTTAGCAAACAGAATGCAAAATGTTGGAATAAATGGGAATGTTTCTGATTGGCAGGTAGTGACTAGTGGGGTACCGCAGGAATCTGTGCTAGGACCCCAACTGTTCACATTATATATTAATGATTTGGACGAGGGAACTAAATATATTTTCTCCAAATTTGCAGATGATACAAAGTTGGGTGGGAGGGTGAGCTGTGAGGAGGATGCAGAGATGCTTCAGCGGGATTTGGGCAGGCTGAGTGAGTTGGCACATGCATGGCAGATGCAGTATAATGTGGATAAATGTGAGGTTATCCACTTCAGTAGCAAAAATAAGAAGGCAGATTATTATTTGAATAGCTGTAAATTGAGAGAGACGGATACTCAGCGAGACCTTGGTGTCCTCGTGCATCAGTCGCTGAAAGTAAGCGCGCAGGTACAGCAGGCAGGAAAGAAGGCAAATGGTATGTTGGCCTTCGTAGTAAGGGGATTTGATATAGGAATAGGGATGTGTTGCTGCAATTGGATAGGGCATTGGTGAGGCCACACCTGGAGTATTGTGGGCAGTTTTGGGTCCTTATCTGAGGAAGGATGTTCTTGCTGTGGAGGGGGTGCAGCGAAGGTTTACCAGGCTGATTCCTGGGATGGTGAGACTTTCATATGAGGAGAGACTAAGAATCAAGGGTGGGGGGGAAGCCGGGATGAGGGTATTGAACTTGATGATCAGCCATGGTAGTAATGAATTGGGGAGCAGGCTCGAAGGGACGAATGGCCTCCGCCTGCTTCTATTTTCTATGTTTCTATGTTTCCCAATGTCAGGTCATTCATTGAATACTTCCTTGTTAAATAACTCCTTCCAAAGTGTATCCTCTCACACTTTTCAGGGTTAAATTCTACCTGCCACTTTTCTGCCCATTTGACCATCCCGTCTGTATCTTCCAGTAACCCAAGACACTCAACCTCACTGTTAACCACCCGGCCAAGCTTTGTGTCATTCGCAAACTTACTGATCCCCCCCCCCACATAGTCATCCATGACATTTATATAAATGACAACAATAGGGGCCCAGCACAGATCCCTGTGGTACGTGACTGCTCACTGTCTTCCAGTCGCTAAAGCAGCCGTCTATCATCGCCCTCTGTCTCCTACAGCTAAGCCAATCTTGAATCTAACTTATTCAATTACCCTTGTAGCCACCTGGGTTGGCCACTTCCCGTCTTAAAATGGAGAACCGCAAAGACTAAAGGGAAATTCAGCCAACACAGGCAAAAACCAGCAAGTGCAGAAATCCTGTGTATTTTGAACCTGCAAAAACCAGACAGCACTGAAACCAGCAGCCATCTGCATAGTAATGAGCGATTCCCAGGCACAATCGCAACACTTAAGGTGAATAAAGCCAAGCCAGACTCCTCGGCGCCAGCAGGAGCCAAGACAAAGGGAGGCCAACGGACACTCGGGGACCGCCCAGCGATCAGGGAACAACTCCAGAATTGGAGAAATCGATGCAAGTGATCGGGACGCAGTCCATTTACTTGGAACCAGGTACGGGGTCCGCCCCAAAGGGCGGGAAGCCCCTGGGGATATAAAGTAAAGCCCCCAAGTTCAAATCGTCCTTCTTGGCAGGGTCACTCAGCGACTTGAATCAACCCGTGAGAGTGACCTGTCTAAGCTGCCGCACCAACCAAGTAAGTCTCCAGTCAACGCTCGCTACGAGATAGGCGTTCCTAGCTACAAGTCCATACCAGCTTTTGAATCCTGCAGACTCAGGACCTGAATGAAAGGCCATTTGTTCCCCTGAACTGGCGGGCCAATTCCGAAGCTAAGTATAGGCCTTTTAGTGATAGAAATAGTCTAGAAAGTAGAGTTATATGCATAAGTAGTGACTTACTGTATATAATAAATGTGTTTTGATTTGAATCTTACTAATTGGTGTGTTGAGTTATTGATTAGCACTTGAACTTGAACCTCGTGCCGGTATCATGAAGATACCTGGCGACTCTAGAGCAAAGGTTAAACAAACAGAGCAAATTACGAATTAAGAACCAACCAAAGGTTAGCAACATATTACTGGCGACATCCTGATGGGACCCGATTTAGAAGTGGCGTAACCACTCCGGGAGAACCCAAAATGTGAATTAGAAATCCAATTGGGAACAGAAAAAAGCACAAGTGTTCAAGCAGTTCTGATCAATCCTCGTAATTCGGAAGTGTGTTAATGCATGCGTAACTAACAGGGCTATAAGGTAAAACTGATAGATTTTGTTGCGAAAAACTGTCGTGAGTTTGGATTCCGGAAAATAGCGAAAGCCGTACCCGTAATTAAAGCACCGCCTTAGTACCCCTCGTTCCACATTTTAAAAGAGTATTTA
Organism: Scyliorhinus torazame; assembly: GCF_047496885.1. NCBI lineage: Eukaryota > Metazoa > Chordata > Chondrichthyes > Carcharhiniformes > Scyliorhinidae > Scyliorhinus > Scyliorhinus torazame. The sequence goes on from NC_092725.1 coordinate 146,163,534, forward strand.
GAGAGGAAAGATGGCAATGCAGGCAATGCAACGCCTCATGAACTCTGAAGAATTCGTGGTCGCAGCGAACAGCAGTAGAGTAGGTCAGTGTCCCGTTTGGGAAGAGGAAATCAGGAAATATCTCAAAGGGAAGGGATGGCCCCTTTGGAGTGAATTCTGTGACAATGAGGAAACAGGACCCGGGAGTATAGGACATACTTGGTGGGAGAACCTGTCAAAAATCCATAAGAAAAGCTTCGGGAAAGCTCGCAAGCCGATGGCAATCGTGTCCTGTCTGGCACAATTACGAGGCACAGAGGAGGTCGTTCGGATGCTCCGTAAAGAGATAGAAGGAGTACATCGAATGAGCAAGGTCGATGTAAGTGAGGTTGAGAAAGAGAACATAGAGTTGAGAAGGAAGTTAGCAGCAAAGGACGGAGAGGTGGATGATGCCAAGGGGGCACATCAGTCTTGTCTGGCACATTTAAGCAGCTTCCAGACACAATACGAAAAGGCCTATCAGGAAACGCAACGTGCAGTCCTGGTAAGAGAGGAAACAGAGAAACAGGTAGAGGCATTGCAAAGGCAGTGTAGCGACCTGAAAGCAGCATTACGAGCACTCCATGCTACCACCACGGAGCAGAGACAAAGCTCACTAGATCACGCAAAATGCAGGAAGCAGATTGCAGAACTGCAGTCTTTGCTTTCAGTTCAGAATGGATTCCACAGCACCTTTGGATCCCAGTTAGATGCAGAAGACGGCCAGGATTGGGAAGAATTAAATGAGATCGCGCCTAGATATGTTCAGGGAACATGTGCGCAAGGAAAGCCCCAAAAGAGAAAAGCGCCCCAACCCCCCACAGAACAGATAGTTCAGGCACCAATGAACCCAGTAACCACCCACCGCACAGTCACATCGGAAGGAGACACGGAATTCCTATACACGACCCCCTTAACCGTGACCCAATTACGGGACGCGTGCGAGAAAATCACACCGTTCCTCCCCACCTCAGACCCCCACCACTTCTTTGCTAGAGTAAAGCAGCAGGCGACCATGTACGGCCTGGATGAGGGTGAGCAAGTGAAGCTCACAGTTTTGAGTGTAGACCCTTCAGTTGTAGCAGCCCTTCCCGACCCACAGAATGTAGGAGGAGGCACCCTTGCAGAAATGCACGCAGCGATCCTAGATGCGATCGGCTACAACAGAGGTGACCCAGTAGAAGGCCTGAATAAGTGCAGGCAGAAAAAGACAGAACACCCCACAGCGTTTGCTGGACGCCTGTGGATCCATTTCACAGCCGTTTTCGGTAATCTAGACCACGCCCATTTGTCCCAAGAAGGTGTGGCCAAATCGCACCCTTATCTCCCATGACACCGAGGCAGGACAAAAAGCCTGTACCCAACTACAACCCCTCAGAGGAAGCCCACAATGAGAAATGGGTTTTAAAAAGATTGTCCCGCGCCTGGGAGCAGTCTGTACAAAACAAACCCGCAGTTCGGAAACCCGAGGAACAGCAGGCAGAAGCAGACATCCAAGCGGTGAAAACGCACCAGAACCCCGCATGGGTGAACGCAGGCAGGAACAGCCCCCCACAAAAGCCACAGGAGTGTTACAACTGTGGACAGTTAGGACACTTTGCCCGAGAATGCAATACCCCACGAAAGCCTCAGAGAGCCCAGCAGGCAGGCACTCTGAATAAGAATAGGACAGAGCCCATACATAGCGTGAGCACCCGTCCAGACCAGACGGACCTGAATGGAACGGACTGACGGTGTTCGGGCTCCCCCAGTTGGGTCTGCGACACCCTTTGGGATAGGTCCGGCCGATCAGTAGTTGCAGCAAAGATACGGGGACAGCCCATCGAATTTCTCTGGGACACAGGAGGGTCCCGCACCACAATAAATTCCTCCACCATGTTTCAGAAATTCACGTGGCCCACTACAGCCACAATCACCCTCAGCGGCTTCACAAGCCACTGACAGCAGGGACACATCACAGCCCCTGTATCCATTCAGATTGGCAATATAACAAAGCACCCATAGTTTTAGTCGATCTATCCCACACAGCAGAACACATTTTGGGAATTGACTTTATGAACTCCCACCACCTTTCATTTGATCCGGTAACCCAATGTGTCTGGAGAATGGCAAAATCCGCAACGCTCACAATAGGTGAATACGCAAACAAGATTAGTGCAGTCGGCAAATTCTGGTTTGACCCGACCACGATTAGCACAGACAAGCAGGTTAGGGCAGTTCTGCAGAAGCACAGGACAGCATTCGCGACCCACAAACACGACTGTGGCCGGATGACTGGTTCCATTCAAATCACAGAACCTGACCCTAGACCCCAAAAGTAATACAGATTTCCCCAAGAGGCAGAGGGAGAAATCTCAAAAGTTATCGATAACTTATTAGAGCAGGGCGTACTTATATCAGTAGCCTCTACTAATAATGCCCCGATTTGGCCAGTGAGAAAGCCCGATGGGTCATGGCGACTGACCATCGATTACCGGGAACTCAACAAAGTCACTCCCGCTGCAGCCCCCACGGTAGCCACAAGTCCCGAGGCCATGCTCAAACAGGGACTCAACTCACAATATTTTACGGTTTTGGACATCAGTAACGGATTCTGGTCCATTCCATTGGCAAAAGCGTGCCAATACAAATTTGCCTTTACTATTAAAGGTCAGCAGTACACGTGGACATGCCTTCCACAAGGATTCCACAACTCCCCCTCCATGTTCCACCGACAGCTGGCAAATGGATTATCGAAATTTACTCGCCCCGAATGTCTGGCCCAGTATGTGGACGACCTATTACTGCAGACAGACACCAAGGCAGAGCACATCGAGCTTCTGTCCGAACCCCTGGAACTCCTACAACAGATTGGCTGCAAAGTAAACCCAAAAAAGGCCCAGATTTTGGAAAACAAAGTGATATATTTGGGTACGATTATCACGCACGGTAAACACGAGATCGAGCACAAAAGAATTGACTCGATTGCCAAATTGCCCCTTCCCCAGAATGTTTCAGCCCTCCGGTCATTTTTACGACTGGTTGGCGACTGCCGAAACCATATTGACGGTTTCGCCAGCAAGGCAGCGCCCCTCTCGGAACTCCTAAAGAAAGGAGCCCCTTGGGAATGGCTTCCGCAGCATACGGATGCGGTGGATGCTTTGAAAAGAGCCCTCATTACAGCCCCCGCACTACAGGTTCCAGACCCGCTTTCCCCCTACGCTATAGAGATAGCTAGCACAGACCGCACCATTTCGACCGTGCTCCTCCAGGAACGGAATGAGTAGTTAAGACCATGGCTTACGCCTCCAGACTTTTAGATCCTGTGGAGCAGGGATTTTTGGCCTGTGAAAGGCACCTGCTCGCAGTTTTCTGGGCAGTTCAGCATTTTTCCTACATAACCGGACTAAACCCCATCACAATCCTCACAGAACACCCCCCCACCCAACTTTTACTAGACGGACGACTTAAGGACGGTACAGTCAGCCAGATTAGAGCAGCAAGATGGACCCTTCTTTTGCAGGGACGGGACATCACTGTTAAAAGGACCAAGACCCACACTTTCTTAGCCGGTAAACCTTCAGTAGCCAGGCACCCCCCCATGAATGTGAAATCATCTCACCACACCACAATATAGGCCCCTTTATTGCGAAAACACCCCCCAGAAAGATAGGTAGTTCACCCCAGAGCCCCCAGCACACAGACACGTGCGCACCTTTAAGGATTTATGTGGATGGTTCTTCCACAGTATTAGAAGGGAAGCGCATTACAGGACGCGCCCTAGAAGAAATCTCACTAAAACTACCAAGACACTTAGGCGCACAGGCGGCAGAACTAGCAGCCATTGCGTACATTGTGGATCACCCACATTCCTTCCCCAGCCCAGCAGACATATACTCGGACAGCCTCTATGTCTGCAACAGCCTTACAGAATTCCTACCCCTGTGGAAAGCAAGAGGATTTGTTTCCGCAGACGGAAACCCCTCCCTTCAGCCCCATTGCTCCGCCACATTTTAGAGAAAGCACAGGACAGGACATTCGGAATTGTTAAAGTTCGCAGTCACCACCGTTCCTTCCCCCCTGGAAATGTAAAGGCTGACGCACTGGCAAAAGCAGGTTCCAGGCATGGATATTTTTGGACACCCCCGAAAGCGCCCCGGTGAATGAAGTTCAGGTCTCGCAGACTAATATTGAGGATTTACTGCAGGCCCAGAAATGAAAAATGAAAATGAAAATCGCTTATTGTCACAAGTAGGCTTCAAATGAAGTTACTGTGAAAAGCCCCTAGTCGCCACATTCCGGCGCCTGTTCAGGGAGGCTGGTACAGGAATTGAACCGTGCTGCTGGCCTGCTTGGTCTGTTTTAAAAGACAGCTCTTTAGCCCTGTGCTAAACCAGCAGCATAGCACTCTCAGGGAGATTTTAAAAGGACAATTTACGGCACCCTATGATAGGTTTAAAAATGCACTGACCACACATGACGGTGTGGTGTTAAAAGACACCCTTTATGTAGTTCCTGAACAGGACAGGAATCAACTTATTTGTTTATTCCATGACAGTCATGGACATCAGGGAATTGTCCCACTACAGCCCACCTCACGGAGCTCTGTTGGTGGCCAAGTTTAAAAGAAGACGTAACACACTACGTTGAGAATCGCCTTATCTGTGCCCAGAACAATCCGGACAGATACGCAAAGAAGGCTCAGCTTAGTCACACCCGCCCCGTTAATGGCCCCTGGACTAACCTCCATATCGATTTTATAGGACCATTGCCCCCGAGCAGTATGGTCACAAGTACGTATTAGTCGTCATAGAAATTTTTATGAAATGGGTAGAGGCATTCCCATCCAGAACGAACACGGCAAAGACCACAGCCAAGATCCTAACCCACCACATCTTTACGAGATGGGGACTCCCCCGCAGCATTGAATCCGACCAGGGTTCCCATTTTACGGGACGTGTCATGCAGAACGTCCTCACGATATTTGGCATTACCCAAAAATTCCACATCGCATACCACCCCAGTCGAGTGGTATTGTGGAGCGCATGAATCGGACCCGAAAATCAACCCTCAGAAAAATGGTCCAGCAAAACAACACCACCCGGGATTCAGTCCTCCCTTTTCCGCTGATGTTTTTGAGAAATACTGTCTCAACATCCACAGGTTACACCCCACACACTCTCATGACCGGACGCCCCATGAAAGGCACAGAATTTTTATTAGGATTGGAATTGACCAGCCCCGAAGTGACGGCCCTCACACACGAGATCGCTGTCAAACAGTTAGTGGAGAATGTGAAAACGGCTCAGCTAGCAGCCGCAGTAAGATTAGGCACACGGAAGAAACAGAGCAAGGCCTGTTTTGACAAGACAGTGCATGCGACTGAGTTTGAAGTAGGACAGCAGGTCATGCTCTCCATCTATAACCCCAGCACATTCCTGTCACCGAAGTATTCGGGTCCGTACTGCATTGCGGACAAAGTAAGCCCCTCAGTGTATAAAATTAAGTACCCCAATGGAAAGACAGCGTGGTTCCATATTAACCAGCTTAAGGCATATGGCCCACAGTCCAATCACGCACATCACGTCATGCTCGACGCAGCAGACCACATCCCGCCCACACCCAACTTCTCCCTACCCTCCCCCAACACGCCCACCACATCCACGGACTCGCCCTCGACTCCACCCCCGACCTCTAGACTCCGCCCCGGAACGCCCACAGATAGCAGCAGCAGCGACAGCGACTGTGACACAGACGATAGCCACAGCACGTCTCCCTACTATCCCCAGGCAACAGGACCCACACCCAGCGAATCTGACCACGATTCGAGTGATCCCTTCCTCATCACATTCCCCAACAAACCCCACCAAAGACCACTGCCCTACGATGATGATTCCGTCCCCACAGAACTAGACACCACCTTTTGGCACCGCGATAATTCATGCAGGCTCGTCTGAAACGACGCGATGGACCCCAAATCGCACCATGCAGCCCTATCAGCCCTTATACATTCGAGAGTATGGCATCCGGGAGAAGATGACAACTTTGAGTCTGACTCCCAAAGCGAGAACCCCTTTGCGACCCTGTTCGCAACTGATAACTGAGGTGTCCAGATGATGTTTTAAAAAGGCTTGGGAGAAACGGTGTCCTTTCTGATGGAACCTGCAGCATGTTTAATGTTGTTTGTTAGTGTTATTGTTAATTGTTGTTTGCGCACTCGGAAGTTCCATGGCCACACGCCATATTTGTCGGCCGAAACCTATGAAAACTTGCCAGCACGCTTATCGGCCGAAACCGCTGAGAGCTTGCCAGACCCCCGTTCATAACCGTCCTTCTGGTTCGAAGGTAGAATCTTTACGGCAACCCCCCCGCCCCCCCCCTCCCAACGATGAACGATGACTACATTTCTTGCCCGTTCCTGCCGGTTGCTCAGGCAGTGGAGAAACGGCATTGGTCTCCGCCCTGCCTGAGGAACCCCCCCCCTCCTCTGGTCAGCTACGCTCGGGTAGAGCACACACGGCATTGGTCTCCGCCCTGCCTGAGGAACCCCCCGCCCTCCTCTGGTCAGCTACGCTCGGGTAGAGCACACACGGCATTGGTCGCCGTCCTACCCGGGGATTCCATCCAATTCTTACCCGTCGCGGCCCATACGCACCTCATTTCGGCACTCTTGGTTCAAAAAGTTTTGTTTTGTTTTCCGGCAACCCTTAGATTGCCATCCCTATGCTATTTACATCCTCACACATTTGGATGGTAAATCGCACAGCCTGCGAGACGGCTCGCACTGTTTCAGTATTTTTAAGTGTGTCTTGTCTTGAATATTCGGTTTTAAAAAAAATAAATGAGGGAGTCACACATGGTGACAAATTGTAAAGGGAGAATTGGCACTAAAGGACAGACATACTAACAGACGAGATATTAACCAAGATAGTAACAGAAACTATGCTTAATCCCACAGAACTCCAGAAGCCCCAAGGAAAGAAAAGAAGAGAAGAGAAAGAAGAAGAACAATGAGGACATCCTCCGTGTTGATCACCACCATTATAATGTGTATTCGGTTGCGCGCAAACGCGAACCCCCTGACCCCAACCCCGCCGGCCGTTAATGATTCACTTCCTCATAGCACCCAGAGCCCAGTAACAGGCAACACCACACCATCATGGTGTGATAAGCTTATAACGTGGTACTCCCTTTCCTACGTAGTCGAATCCCTATTAGTGTTGGTGATACTCTGCAGCATCGTGCAGATGACCCGCATGAGGAAATGGAGAAGGAGAGCCTACCACGCTCGCACCCCGGTATACAGGATAAGATCCCCTATTTTCGGTTTTCACCAGGCCCCCAAACCCCTTGATCTACAATAAAGACCATTTGTGTTGCATCTTTTGTAAATAAAGAAATGTGAATATTGTACACCCCTGTGCTTGACTGCCAAGCCAGAGGAAAAATGTGAATGCTGCTATTATTTTGTAATGTTTAGGAAGTTAATATGACTGAATGTTTTAGTGAGTGTAGTTTATTGAGGACAGTTAGAGGTACCGTTTTTTTTTGTGTTGTAATGCATGTCCCTGTTTGAGCTAGCGCCACTTAGAATGTTAGTAAAAAAATTTCACTGCATAGTTATGGTCAGTGTAGATGCCACGGAAGAGTGCTCACTGGGTCAGGGAATGAAGACAACACAGTTATGTGATCCTTCACGCTTCGCGTTAGGGATCACAAGGAGGGTGTGTAGCCACCTGCATTGGCCACTTCCCGACTTAAAATGGAGAACCGCAAAGACTAAAGGGAAATTCAGCCAACACAGGCAAAAACCAGCAAGTGCAGAAATCCTGTGTATTGGAACCTGCAAAAACCAGACAGCACTGAAACCAGCAGCCATCTGCATAGTAATGAGCGATTCCCAGACACAATCGCAACACTTAAGGTGAATAAAGCCAAGCCAGACTCCTCGGCGCCAGCAGGAGCCAAGACAAAGGAAGGCCAACGGACATTTAGGGACCGCCCAGCGATCAGGGAACAACTCCAGAATTGGAGAAATCGATCCAAGTGATCGGGACGCAGTCCATTTACTTGGAACCAGGTACGGGGTCCGCCCCGAAGGGCGGGAAGCCCCTGGGGACTATAAAGTAAAGCCCCCAAGTTCAAATCGTCCTCCTGGGCAGGGTCACTCAGCAACTCGAATCAACCCGTGAGAGTGACCTGTCTAAGTTGCCGCACCAACCAAGTAAGTCTCCAGTCAACGCTCGCTACGAGATAGGCGTTCCTAGCTACAAGTCCATACCAGCTTTTGAATCCTGCAGACTCAGGACCTGAACGAAAGGCCATTTGTTCCCCTGAACTGGCGAGCCAATTCCGAAGCTAAGTATAGGCCTTTTAGTGATAGAAATAGTCTAGAAAGTAGAGTTTATGCATAAGTAGTGACTTACTGTATATAATAAATGTGTTTTGATTTGAATCTTACTAATTGGTGTGTTGAGTTATTGATCAGTACTTGAACTTGAACCTCGTGGCGGTATCATAAAGATACCTGGCGACTCTAGAGCAAAGGTTAAACAAACAGAGCAAATTACGAATTAAGAGCCAACCAAAAGTTAGCAACACCCTGTATCCCAGATGTATTTGCCTTCTTTATACGATCCAGCAGAGGGCAGTGGAGCGGAGCTGCTGATTGGTGTTGCAAGGGAAATTTGCCTACCTCCGTTGTGGTCACTCTAACTTGAAGGTGTACCTGAGCTAGAGACCCTAGCTGTTCGAGTGAAGACAAGCATCCAGCAGAGGGCAGTAGAGCGGAGCTGCTGATTGGTGTTGCAAGGGAAATTTGCATACCTCCGTTGTGGTCACCCTAATTTGAAGGTAGTTTGTGGAGGAGCTGTTGTCAAGTGACACTTAAACCGGAAACACTTCTTCAGTGTTTCCCTCCCTACCCCCTCCTCTAACCAAAAAATACCAACCGCTGTAAAGATCGAGGAAGGCTCGAGGTCAGGAAGAAGTTGAACCGTGACGCCACAGCCTGCAGGTAAGGGATTGGCTGGTGACTGGTAAGTAGTTTTTCTTTTATTTTCCCTCAGGTGTTATCGTGCAGGGCGCAGAGGTTGCTGAGTGAGTGCTTGCTGAGAAGGGGAGTGAATAACAGGTAAGCTCATTCTTTCTTTTTCTTTTTTTATCTAGAGGGGATGGCAGGGAAGGCAGTGCAATGTTCCTCCTGCAGAATGTGTGAGGTGAGGGACGCCGACAGTGTCCCTGCTGATTTCATCTGTGGGAAGTGCACCCATCTCCAGCTCCTCAGAAACCGCGTTAGGGAACTGGAGCTGGATGAACTTCGGATCATTCGGGAGGCAGAGGTGGTCAGAGATAGAAGCTTCAGGGATGTAGTTACTCCGAAGAATAAAGATAGATGGGTGACGGTGAGAGGGACTGGGAGGAAGCAGTCAGTACAGGGATCCCCTGTGGTCGTTCCCCTTAGTAACACGTATACCGCTTTGGATACTGTTGGAGGGGGGGGGGGACTTACAGGGGTAAGCCATGGGATGCAGGTCTCTGGCACAGAGTCTGTCCCTGTTGCTCAAAAGGGAAGGGGGGAGAGGAGTAGAGCATTAGTCATTGGAGACTCCATAGTTAGGGGGATAGATAGGAGATGTAAGGCAGGAATTCAGGGAGCTAGGGTGGAAACTTAGATCTAGGACAAACAGAGTTATTATCTCTGGGTTGTTACCCGTGCCACGTGATAGCGAGACGAGGAATAGGGAAAGAGAGGAGTTGAACACGTGGCTACAGGGATGGTGCAGGAGGGAGGGTTTCAGATTTCTGGATAACTGGGGCTCATTCTGGGGTCAGTGGGACCTCTACAAACGGGATGGTCTACACCTGGACCAGAGGGGTACCAATATCCTGGGGGGGAAATTTGCTAATGCTCTTCGGGAGGGTTTAAAATAGTTCAGCAGGGGCTTGGGAACCTGAATTGTAGCTCCAGTATACAGGAGGTTGAGAGTAGTGAGGTCATGAGTAAGGTTTTAAAGTTGCAGGAGTGTACCGGCAGGCAGGAAGGTGGTTTAAAGTGTGTCTTCTTCAATGCCAGGAGCATCCAGAATAAGGTGGGTGAACTTACGGCATGGGTTGGTACCTGGGACTTCGATGTTGTGGCCATTTCGGAGACATGGATAGAGCAGGGACAGGAATGGTTGATGCAGGTGCCGGGGTTTAGATATTTCAGTAAGCTCAGGGAAGGTGGTAAAAGAGGGGGAGGGGTGGCATTGTTAGTCAAGGGCAGTATTACGGTGGCAGAAAGGACGTTTGATGAGGACTCGTCAATTGAGGTAGTATGGGTGAGGTTAGAAACAGGAAAGGAGAGGTCACCCTGTTAGGGGTTTTCTATAGGCCTCCGAAAAGTTCCAGAGATGTAGAGGAAAGGATTGCAAAGATGATTCTGGATAGGAGCGAAAGCAACAAGGTAGTTGTTATGGGGGACTTTAACTTTCCAAATATTGACTGGAAACGCTATAGTTCGAGTACTTTAGATGGGTCCGTTTTTGTCCAATGTGTGCAGGAGGGTTTCCTGACACAGTATGTAGATAGGCCAACGAGCGGCAAGGCCGTATTGGATTTGGTACTGGGTAATGAACCAGGAAAGGTGTTAGATTTGGAGGTAGGTGAGCACTTTGGTGTTAGTGACCACAATTCGATTACGTTTACTTTAGTGATGGAAAGGGATAGGTATATACCGCAGGGCAAGTGTTATATCTGGGGGAAAGGCAATTATGATGCGATAAGGCAAGACTTAGGATGCATCGGATGGAGAGGAAAACTGCAGGGGATGGGCACAATGGAAATGTGGAGCTTGTTCAAGGAACAGCTACTGGGTGCCTTGATAAGTATGTACCTGTCAGGCAGGGAGGAAGTGGTCGAGCAAGGGAACCATGGTTTACTAAGGCAGTAAAAACACTTGTCAAGAGGAAGAAGGAGACTTATGTAAAGATGAGACATGAAGGTTCAGTAAGGGCGCTCGAGAGTTACAAGTTAGCTAGGAAGGACCTAAAGAGAGAGCTAAGAAGAGCCAGGAGGGGACATGAGAAGTCTTTGGCAGGTAGAATCAAGGATAACCCTAAAGCTTTCAAAAGATATGTCAGGAATAAAAGAATAACTCGGGTAAGAGTAGGGCCAGTCAAGGACAGTAGTGGGAAGTTGTGCTTGGAGTCCGAGGAGATAGGAGAGGTGCTAAATGAATATTTTTCGTCAGTATTCACACAGGAAAAAGACAATGTTGGCGAGGAGAATACTGAGATTCAGGCTACTAGACTAGAAGGGCTTGAGGTTCATAAGGAGGCGATGTTAACAATTCTGGAAAGGGTGAAAATAGATAAGTCCCCTGGGCCGGATGGGATTTGTCCTCGGATTCTTTGGGAAGCTAGGGAGGAGATTACTGAGCCTTTGGCTTTGATCTTTAAGTCTGCTGCAATTGTATAGGGTGTTGGTGAGGCCGCATCTGGAGTATTGTGTTCAGTTTTGGTCTCCTTACCTGAGAAAGGACATATTGGCACTGGAGGGAGTGCAGAGGAGATTCACTAGGTTGATCCCAGAGTTGAGGGGATTAGATTATGACGAGAGGTTGAGTAGACTGGGACTGTACTCATTGGAGTTTAGAAGGATGCGGGGGGATCTTATTGAGACATATAAATTTATGAAGGGAATAGATAGGATAGATGCGGGCAGGTTGTTTCCACTGGTCGAGGAAAGCAGAACTAGGGGGCATAGCCTCAAAATAAGGGGAGGTAGGTTTCGGACGGAGTGTAGGAGGAACTTCTTCACCCAAAGGGCTGTGAATCTCTGGGATTCCTTGCCCAGTGAAGCAGTTGAGGCTCCTTCTTTGAACGTTTTTAAGAAAAAGATAGATGCCTTTCTAAAGAATAAAGCGATTTGGGGATATGGTGTACGGGCCGGAGAGTGGAGCTGAGTCCACAAAGATCAGCCATGATCTCATTGAATGGTGGAGCAGGCTCAAGGGGCCAGATGGCCTACTCCTGTTCCTAGTTCTTATGTTCTTATGTTCTTATCTTTGTCAACAGGAATAGTGCCAGAAGACTGGAGGATAGCAAATGTTGTCCCCTTGTTCAAGAAGGGGAGTAGAGACAACACCGGTAACTATAGACCAGTGAGCCTTACTTCTGTTGTGGGCAAAATCTTGGAAAGGTTTATAAGAGATAGGGTGTATAATCATCTGGAAAGGAATAATTTGATTAGACATAGTCAACACGGTTTCGTGAAGGGTAGGTCGTGCCTCACAAACCTTATTGAGTTCTTTGAGAAGGTGACCAAACAGGTGGATGAGGGTAAAGCAGTTGATGTGGTGTGTATGGATTTCAGTAAAGCGTTTGATAAGGTTCCCCACGGTAGGCTACTGCAGAAAATACGGAAGCATGGGATTCAGGGAGATTTAGCCATTTGGTTCAGAAATTGGCTAGCTGGAAGAAGACAAAGGGTGGTGGTTGATGGGAAGTGTTCAGACTGGAGTCCAGTTACTAGTGGCGTACCACAAGGATCTGTTTTGGGGCCACTGCTGTTTGTCATTTTTATAAATGACCTGGAGGAAGGCGTAGAAGGATGGGTGAGTAAATTTGCAGATGACACTAAAGTCGGTGGAGTTGTGGACAGTGCGGAAGGATGTTACAAGTTACAGAGGGACATAGATAAGCTGCAGTGCTGGGCTGAGAGGTGGCAAATGGAGTTTAATGCAGAAAAGTGTGAGGTGATTAATTTTGGAAGGAATAACAGGAAGACAGAGTACTGGGCTAATGGTAAGATTCTTGGCAGTGTGGATGAGCAGAGATCTCGGTGTCCATGTACATGGATCCCTGAAAGTTGCCACTCAGGTTGAGAGGGTTGTTAAGAAGGCGTACGGTGTTAGCTTTTATTGGTAGAGGGATTGAGTTTCGGAGCCATGAGGTCATGTTGCAGCTGTACAGAACTCTGGTACGGCCGCATTTGGAGTATTGCGTGCAATTCGGGTCACCGCATTATAGGATGTGGAAGCATTGGAAAGGGTGCAGAGGAGATTTACCAGAATGTTGCCTGGTATGGAGGGAAGATCTTATGAGGAAAGGCTGAGGGACTTGAGGCTGTTTTCGTTAGAGAGAAGAAGGTTAAGAGGTGACTTAATTGAGGCATACAAGGTGATCAGAGGATTGGATAGGGTGGACAGTGAGAGCCTTTTTCCTCGGGTGGTGATGTCTAGCACGAGGGGACATAGCTTTAAATTGAGGGGAGATAGATATAAGACAGACATCAGAGGTAGGTTCTTTACTCAGAGAGTAGTAAGGGTGTGGAATGCCCTGCCTGCAACAGTAGTGGACTCACCAACACTAAGGGTATTCAAATGGTCATTGGATAAACATATGGACGATAAGGGAATAGTGTAGATGGGCTTTAGATTGGTTTCACAGGTCGGCGCAACATCGAGGGCTGAAGGGCCTGTACTGCGCTGTAATGTTCTATGTTCTATGTTCTAAGTATCGCATGTGGGACCTTGTCAAAGACTTTGCTGAAATCCATGTAAACTACACCAACTGCACCACCCTCATCTACACCTGGTCAGTTCTTCAAAAAATTAACTCAAATTTATTTGCCGTGACATTCTTCTGACAAAGCCATGTTGCCTATTCCTGATCAAACCTTGCCTCTCCAAGTGGAGATAGATTGTCTCCTTCAGAAACTTCTCCAGTAGCTTCCCAACCACTGACGTGAGACTCACTGGTATTTCCCTAGCTTATCTCTGCAACCCTTCTTAAATAGTGGGACCACATTCTCCAGTCCTCTGGCACCTCTCCTATGGCCAGAGAGCAATTAAAAATCCGGGTCATAACCCCGGCAATCTCCTCCCTCGCCTCTCATAGGAGCCTGAGACACAATTCATCCGAGCCTGGAGATTTGTACACTTTTAAGCCCGCCAACACCACCAATACCTCGTCACTCCTGATGCAATTTGCTCAAGAACTTCAGTCTCTCCCCAAGCTCCATACCTACCTCCTCATTCTCTTGGGTGAAGACAGATGTTAATTATTCATTCAACACCCTACCAATGTCCTCTGGCTCCAACCACAAATTTCCCCCTTGGGCCCTATTCTTTCCCTGGTTATCCTCTGCCCATTGATATACTTATAGAATATCCTGGGATTTTCCCTACTTTTGCCAGCCAGAGCTTTCTCATATCCCCTCTTTGCTCTCCTAATTGCTTTATTAAGCTCCATCTTGCACTTTCTGTACTCCATTAATGCCTCTGTTGATTTGCTCCTCTTGTACCTGCTGAATGTCTCTGGTATCCATGGTTCTCTGGGCTTGTTACCACCAAAGATCAACTTCAGCAACCAGAATCTATTACTCCCCTTTGGCATTGAAGTTTGAAGATGATATCAATCCTAATGTTATCTTCAAGATAAATAAAAAAGGAAAGAAATCGGACGGACCACCAGAACTGAGCTAGGCACCGGAAACGGCAACAGCAAACCCAGCCCTGTTGACCCTGCAAAGTCCTCCTTGCTGACATCTGGGGGCTTGTGCCAAAGTTGGGAAAGCTGTCTCAGACTAGTTAAGCAACAGCCTGACATAGTCATACTCACAGAATCATACCTTACAGACAATGTCCCAGACACCACTACCACCATTCCTGGGTACGTCCTGTCTCACCGGCAGCACAGACCCAGCAGAGGGGCCGGCACAGTGGTACCCAGTCGGGAGAGAGTTACCCTGGGAGTCTTCAACATCGACTCTGGACCCCATGAAGTCTCCTGGCTTCAGGTTAAACACGGGCAAGAAACATCCTACTGATTACCACGTACCGGCCACCATCAGCTGATGAATCAGTTACTCCTCCATGTTGAACACCACTTGGAAGAAGCACTGAGGGTGGCAAGGGTGCAGAATATACTCTGGGTGGGGACTTCAGTGTCCATCACCAAGAGTGGCTCGGTAGCACCACCACAGACCGAGCTGGCCGGGTCCTAAAGGACAGAGCTGCTAGACTGGGAATGCAGCAGGTGGTGAGGGAACCAACAAGAGGGGAAAATATACTTGATCTCATCCTCCCCAACCTGCCTGCTGCAGATGCATCTGTCCATGACAGTATCGGTAGAAGTGACCACTGCACAGTCCTTGTGGAGACAAAGTCCCATCTTCACACTGAGGATACCCTCCCTCGTGTTGTGTGGCACTACCACCGTGCTAAATGGGAGAGACTTTGAACAGATCTAGCAGCTCAAGACTGGACATCCAGGAGGCGCCGTGGACCATCAGCAGCAGCAGAATTGTATCAACCACAATCTGCAACCTCCTGGCCCGGCGTATCCCCCACTCCCCCATTACCACCCAGCCTGGGGATCAACCCTGGTTCAATGAAGAGTGCAGGAGAGCGTGCCAGGAGCAACATCAGGCAAACCGATAAATGAGGTGTTGACCAGGTGAAGTTCTGCACAAGACTACTTGGTAGTCTGGGCAGCAGGGTAGCACAGTGGTTAGCACAGTTGTTTCACAGCTCCAGAGTCCCAGGTTCTATTTTCGGCTTGGGTCACTGTCTGTGCGGAGTCTGCACGTTCTCCCCGCGTCTGCGTGGGTTTTCTCCAGGTGCTCTGGTTTCCTCCCACAGTCCAAAGATGGGCAGGTTAGGTGGATTGGCCAGGATAAATTGCCCTTAGTGTCCAAAAATAAAAGGTGAGGTGGGGTTACTGGGTTACAGGGATAGGGTGGAGGCATGGGCTTAAGTAGGGTGCTCTTTCCAAGAGCCGCTGCAGTCTCGATGGGCTGAATGGCCTCCTTCTGCACTGTAAATTCTATGATACTTGTGTGCCAAACAGCATAAGCAGCGAGTAACAGACAGAGCGAAGCAATTCCACAACCAACAGATCAGTTCTCAGCTCTGTAGTCCTGCCATATCCAGTTGTGAATGGTGGTGGACAACTAAACAACTCACTGGAGGAGGAGGCTCCACAAATATCTCCATCCTCAATGATGGAGGAGTCCAGCACATGAGTGCAAAAGATAAGGCTGAGGCATTCACAACGATCTTCAGCCAGAAGTGCCGAGTTGACTGGATTGGATTAGTTTTATTGTCACGTATATCGAGGTACAGTGAAAAGTATTGAACTGCGTACAGTCCAGACAGATTGTTCCATACATGAAAAAAAAACATGGGACATACGATAAATACACACTGTAAACACATAGACACAGGCAATGGGTGAAGCATACAGAGTGTAGTACTACTCAGTAGAGAAGGTGTGTGAAGAGATCAGTTCAGTCCATAAGAGGGTTGTTTAGGAGTCTGGTAACAGTGGGGAAGAAGCTGTTTTTGAATCTGTTTGTGCGTGTTTTCAGACTTTTGTATCTCCTGCCCAATGGAAGAAGTTGGAAGAGAGAATAACCGGTGTGGGAGGGGTCTTGGATTATGCTGCCCGCTTTCCCAAGGCAGCGGGTGGTGTAGACAGAGTCAGTGGATGGGAAGCGGGTTTGTGTGATGGACTAGGCGGTGCTCACGACGCTCTGTAGTTTATCACGGTCTTGGGCCGAGCAGTTGCCATACCAGACTGTGATGCAGCCAGATAGGATGCTTTCTATGGTGCATCTGTAAAAGTTGGTAAGAGTCAATGTGGACATGCCAAATTTCCTCAGATTCCTGAGGAAGTATAGGCGCTGTTGTGCTTGCTTAGACGTGGGTGGACCAGGACAGATTGTTGGTGATATACACACCCAGGAATTTGAAGCTGTCAACCATCTCCACCCCCTGATGCATTCAGGGGTGTGTACGATACTTCGCCTCCTGAAGTCAATTTCCAGTTCCTTAGTTTTGCTGACGTTGAGGAAGAGATTGTTGTTGTTACACCACTCCACTGGGTTCTCTATCTCCCTCCTGTATTCCAACTCATCGTTGTGAGAGATCCAACCCACTATGGTCGTGTCGTCAGCAAACCTGGAGATGGAGTTGGAGCTAAATTTTGCCACCAGTCATGTGTGTACAGGGAGTATAGTAGGGCGCTAAGTACGCAGCCTTGCGGGGCCCCGGTATTGGGGACTATCGTGGAGGAACTGTTGTTGTTTATCTTTACTGTTTGTAGTCCATGGGTCAGAAAGTCGAAGATCCAGTTGCAGAGTGAGGAGCCAAGCCCCAGGTTTTTGAGTTTGGATATGAGTTTGGCTGGGATTATGACGTTGAAGGCGGAGCTGTAGTCAATGAATAGGAGTCTGACGTAGGATGTTCCAATTCAGTCTTCCCAGAGGTCCCCAGCATCAAAGATGCCAGCCTTCAGCCAATTCGATTCACCCCATGTGATATCAAGTAAGGGCTGAAGGCACTGGATACTGCAAAATTCTATGGGTGCTGATGATTTCCCGGCAATAGTACTGAAGGCTTGTGCTCCAGAACTTGCCGTGCCCCTAGCCAAGCTGTTCCAGTACAGCTACAACACTGGCATCTACCCGGCAATGTGGAAAATTGCCCAGGTGTGTCCTGTACACAAGAAACAGGACAAATCCAACCCAGCCAATTACCACCCTATCAGTCTACTCTCCATCATCAGTAAAGTGATGGAAGGAGTCATCAACAGTGCTGTCAAGCGGCACTTACTCAGCAATAATCTGCTCACAGACGCTCAGTTTGGGTTCCGCCAGGGTCACTCAGCAACTGACCTCATTACAGCTTTGGTTCAAACATGGACAGAACAACTGAATACCAGAGGTGAGGTGAGAGTGACTGATCTTGACATCAAGGCAGCTTTTAACCGAGTATGGCATCAAGGAGCCCGAGCTAAACTGGAGTCAATGGGAATCAGGGGGAAAACTCTCCATTGGTTGTAGCCAAACCTGAGAAAGGAAGGTGGTTGTGGTGGTTGGAGGTCAGTCATCTCAGCTCCAGGAGATCACTGCAGGAGTTCCTCAGGGTCGTGTCCTCGGCCCAACCATCTTCAGCTGCTTCATCAATGACCTGCCTTCCATCATAAGGTCAGAAGTGGGGATGTTTGCGGATGACTGCTAAATGTTCAGCACCATTCGCGACTCCTCAGATAATGAAGCAGTCCATGTCCAAACGCAGCAAGGCCTGGACAATATCCATGTGGCAAGTAACACAAGTGCCCGGCAATGACCATCTCCAATAAGAGAGAATCAAATCATCGGCCCTTGATATACAATTGCACAATTGCATTACCATCACTGAATCCCCACAATCAACATCCTGGGGGTTACCATTGATCAGAAACTGAACTGGACTAGCCACATTAATACTGTGGCTACCAGGGCAGGTCAAAGGTTAGGAATCCTACGCCGAGTAACTCACCTCTTGACCCCCCCAAACCTGGCCACCATCAATAAGGCACAAGTCAGGAGTGTACTGGAATACTCTCCACTTGCCTGGATGAGCGCAGCTCCAACAACACTCAAGAAGCTCAACACAATCCAGGACAAAGCAGCCCCGCTTGATTGCTCCCCTTCCACAAACATTCAAACCTTCCACCACCGACGCACAGGGACAACCGTGTGTACCATCTACAAGATGCACTGCAAGATTCCTTAGACAAACCTTTCAAACCCACGACCACTACAGATCACAGCTGTGTTGAGGGAGGACACATTGGAGGGATCTTGTAGTGAGGCATTACGGATGGAGATCACGAATAAGAAGGGTGAAATCACAATGTTGGGAGTGTGCTATAGATCTCCCAACAGCCCGCAGGAGACAGAGGAGCAGTTGCGTAGTCAGATACTGAAAAGGTGTGACAAAAGCAGGGCAGTTGTGATGGACGACTTTAACTTCCCCCATATTGACTGGGGCTCGGTGAGAGCAATTTGCTAGATGTGTCCAGGAGGGCTTTTTGATACAGTATGTTGACAATCCAACCAGGGAGGGGGCCATACTAGACTTGGCATTGGGAAATTAGCCAGGCCAGCTGATTGATGTTTCAGTGGGGGAGCATTTTGGGTTTAACGACCACAATTCCATAAAAGTTTGAGTAATCATGGATAAGGACAAGAGTGGCCACGGGTGAGGGTGCTGAATTGGGTGAAGGGCCAATTACATTCAAATTAGACAGGGGGCTGGATTCTCCGCATGCGGGACGCTCCATTTTGCCAGCAGCCCGGGGGTTTCCTGATGGCGTAGGGCTGCCCCCAAATTGGGAAACCCCATTGACCGGCCGGCGTAACGGAGCATCCCGCCGGCGGGGTGAACCAGAAATCTGGCGCGGTGGGATGGAGAATCCAGCCCAGGAACTGGGGAATGTGGATTGGGAGCGGCTATTTGAAAGCAAATCCACGTCTGACATGTGGGAGGCTTTTAAAGGCCAGTTGATTGAAGCGCAGGACAGGCATGTCCCACAAAAATGAAGGATAGAAATGGCAGGATTCAGGAACCATGGATAACAAAGGAAATTATAAGTTTAGTCAAAAGGAAAAAGGAAGCATATGATAAGTCTAGGCATCGAAAAACTGACAAAACCCTTGAGAAGTACAGTGAAAGTAGGAAGGAACTTAAACGTGGAATTAGGAGGGCTAAAAGGGGCCATGAAATGTCTTTAGCAAACATAGTCAAGGAGAATCCCAAAGCTTTTTATGCATATATTAGGAGCAAGATGGTAGCAAGAGACAGAGTGGGCCCACTCAAGGACAATGGAGGGAAGTTATACGTGGAACCACAGGAAGTGGGTGAAATCCTTAATGAGTACTTTGTATCGGTCTTCACCAGGGAGAAGGACATGACGGATGCTGAGGTCAGTACTAGGTGTGTGAGCGATTTTGAGAACGTCAATATATCAAAGGAGAAAGTGTTGAGTATCCTAAATTGCATTAAGGTAGACAAGACCTGGAGCCGGTTGAGATTTATCCAAGGTTACTGCAGGAGGCAAGGGCAGAAATATCTGGGACCTCAACAGGTATCTTCTCTTTGACCACAGGCAAGGTTCTAGAGGACTGGAGAATAGCCAATGTTACTCCCTTGTTTACAAAAGGAAACAGGGACAATCCGACAAATTACAGGCTGGTGAGCCTGACATCAGTGGTGGGGAAGCTTTTGGAAAAGATACTGAGGGACAGGGTACATGCACATTTGGAGGAAAATGGACTAGTTAGTGACAGGCAGCATGGTTTTGTACGGGGAAATTCATGTCTCACCAACTTGATTGAGTTTTTTTGAAGAGGTGGCAAAGAAAATTGATGAGGGAAGGGCAGTGGATGTAGTTTATGTGGACTTTAAGCGTTTGACAAGGTCCCACATGGCAGACTGGTGCAAAATCTAAAATCACATGGGATTCGGGGTGGGCTGGCTAGATGGATACAGAACTGGCTTGGTTATAGAAGACAGAGAGTAGCGATGGAAGGGTGTTTTTCAGAATGGAGATCTTAGCTAGTAGTGTTCCGCAGGGATCAGTGCTGGGACCTCTGCTGTTTGTAATATATATAAATGATCTGGAGGAAAATGTGGGTGGTCTGATTAGTAAGTTTGCGGATGACACGAAGATTGGCGGAGTTGCTGATAGTGCCGAGGGTTGTCAGAGGATATAGCAAGATATAGATAGATTGGAGACTTGGGCACAGAAATGGCAGATTGAGTTTAATCCGGACAAATGCGAGGCAATGCATCTTGGAGGATCAAATCTAGGTATGAGTTATTCTGTAAATGGCCGAACCCTTAGGAACATTAACATACAGAGGGATCTGGGCGTGCAGATCCACAGTTCCCTAAAGTGGCAACACAGGTGGCCAAGGTGATTAAGACGGCATATGGCATGCTTGCCTTCATCAGCCGGGGCATTGAGTGCAGGAGTTGGGAAATCATGTTGCAGCTATACAAAAGCTTGGTTAGGCCGCAGAGTGGTGGGTGCTGGGATTGCACTGCCAGAGGATGTGGTGGAAGCAGGCACATTATCAACATTTAAGAGGCATCTGGAGAGGTCCATTAACAGGGAGGAAATAGAGAGATATGGACTGAGTAAGGGCAGAAGGTTTTGTTTTTAGTTCGGGCATCATGATCAGCACAGACTTGGAGGACCGAAGGGCCTGTTCCTGTGCTGTACTTTTCTTTGTTCTTTATGCAATCTAGAAGGACAAGAGCAGCAGGAACACCACCAACTTTTATAATAATCTTTATTGTCACAAGTAGGCTTACATTAACACTGCAATGAAGTTACTGTGAAAATCCCCTAGTCGTCACATTCCGGCGCCTGTTCGGGTACACAGAGGGAGAATTCAAGCACGTCTTTCGGGACTTGTGGGAGGAAACCTACGCAGACACAGGGAGAATGTGCAGACTCCGCACAGATAGTGACCCAAGCTGGGAATCGAATCTGGGACCCTGGTGCTGTGAAGCAACAGTGCTAACCACTATGTTACCGTGCCGCCCTAGAGCCTGGAGGCACTCCTCCAAGTCACTTGCCACCCCGCCGTGCCTTCACTGTCACAGGGTTAAAATCCTGCAACTCAGTCCCTAACAGCACAGTGGGTGTACCTACACCTCAGACTGCAGAGGTTCACGAAGGAAGTTTACCACCACCTTCTCAATAGCAATGAGGGATGTGCAACAAATGTTGGCCCAGCCAGCAATGCTCACATCCCATAAAAAATGATTTTTAAAAAAATGTTTTAAATAAAATTAGATTCAAATAGATGGTGATTGATTAAAACTGCTTGACTGCAAATTAAAACCAGACTTGTTGAAGCAATAGGTGTGGAACTAAATCCTCTTATGGAGCCTAAATTGAATTCCAGAAGAGACAAATGAAATACAAGTTTCCCCTCCCCCACAATGGTTCAAAGTTTGTGTGAAATGCGTTTGGACAGCGAAACTAATTCCAAATAGACACAACTCCAGAGCATCAAAGTTATTTCAGCATGAATTAGTTCATCTTTGTCAATGTGGCTGTCAGGCAAACTAACTTCAAATCTGTGAATCAGGAATGTCACACATGCAAGTGTGAGATTTGTTTCCATGGTTACACAGGCAAGATTATCAAATCATTTCAATGAAGCGCTAAATTGTTTCTGAAGCATTATTTAACTATTCTTATGGTAGATACTGGGTGGAAACAGGAGATCCAACAAAAACCCACTAACTGCTACCTCTATAACTTTAACAACTACATAGCCACTTGCATCTATTAAAGTGCCTTCGGATACCAAAAATGTCTTATATTTGATAGTCCAACTTGAGACAAAGTAAGAGGGAGGTAAAGGCCAAAGGCTCTGCCGCTGGAAGTAGAGCAGAGCAGGAGGGAGCAACATGAAGTAGACTGTAGCTGGAAGGCAGGGAATATGGGCTGAAGAAGAATGCAAAACTAGAAAGGGACAAGACCAAGGACAAATCTCAAGAACAAGGATTTTAAGGAAAAGGGAACCAATGGAAGTCAGTAAAGATAAGGGTGATTGATAAGTAAGATTTGTGTGTGATTTAAAATCAACACAAATGATAAAGATTGCGTAAAGATCCATTTTTTCATCACATTTACGATCAGCATATCCCAAGCACTCATGCTTGGGTTCAAGGACTCCCGTTCTGACCAGCCATTGTAATTCTGCTTCTACCTTGGGTCTGATTGCAGATGGCACTGACCTTTGAGCATCTCTCCTGACTTTCTTCCTTGATCTTCAGCTTTACTGAGAGATCCTTCATGCTTCCCAACTCACCGTTGAAGACAATGGCATGTTTCTTCAAGATAGTTAGTAGGCCTGATTCGAAATCTGTCGTGGGATTTACCTCAGTCCAATTTAATCTGATCTTTTCCTATTAGTGCCAGACAATTTCCTCTGACTATGTGCAAGGACCGAACTGCTGTCTGTCCATTTAATTGCACTGTGACATCAATACTGCCCCTCAACAGAACCACTTCTCCACTGTAGGTCTTTAATACTATCTTTGAGGTTTGCAGAGGAATATGTCGGAGCATTTCTTGAATAACAGTCTCTGGCCAAAGTGCCCATCTCCATCTTCACCGGCTGACCGTTCAGTAATGGAGTGACCCAATATCGGTTTGTTTCACCAACAACAGCCAGTACATTTAATACAGTTCATTTTTGGACTCAAGTTCCTTCTCACATCCTTTTTATACCACGTGAACACTTTTGCTTGATTCAGTTTCCCGTTTGTTTTATTTGGCTCTTGCTTCCTGCAGCTTTGCCTGGAACTTGTTTCTATTTTCAACAAGCGTGAGAAATGTAGCCTTTCTGCCACAATTTCTGCACATGTAACTTTTGCACCAACAATCTTCTGAGTACCCAGTTTTTGCAAGCCCATGCCAAGTCCAAGTCTGTGTTTGGGTTCGAGTTTCAGCTGCCATCTTGTGAATTCTTTTGCTTGAACTCTATGTTTGAGCTTCTTTGGCTGCTAATTCTGTGGATGCAGCAACTCCCGAAGCTTTCTTCAAGGTCAGGTTGGTTTCGGTTAGCAACCGCTTTGGAATAACGTCACTCCTTAAGCTACAGACTAATCTATCTCTGATGGTATCGTTTAACACATCGCCGAATTTGCAATGTTCAGCCAGTCTTTTCTGGATAACTACAAACTTTGCAATCGATTCACCTTCTTGATTGCGTTTATGATACCGAAACCTTTCTGTGATGACTAAAGGTTTCAGTGAATAGTGGCCCTGCAATATTTCTACTATTTCACTATGTTTTTGGGCCTGGCTTTTCCGTCTGTAGTAGGCTCCGAAGAAGGTTAAATGTTTTCCCCAGCCTCATTGTGCTCAGGAATGTTGGGACTTTTATATCTGCTGCTATCTTGATCGCTTGAACAAAGTAGTTGAATTGTTCTATATACGAGCTCCATCGCTCCATATCCTCATCAAAAAGTTCCAAGGTGCCAAAACCTCCCATCAGTTTTCTCTATGGAAGGACCTGGCATGAATGTGCCAGGAATTATTAGCACTACCTTGCTTCCTTTGTCCCCAAAACAATAAGAAGTCTTCCAACACCAGGTTAAAGTCCAACAGGTTTGTTTCAAACACTAGCTTTCGGAGCACTGCTCCTTCCTCAGGTGAATCTCCCAAAACAAGGCACAACCTGAACTCAGCCTATTTCTCTTTGTGTTGTACAACACTCCAGCTGGAGATTTGGTGACATTATGAACACACAGCAGTAATAAGATTTGTTGGTGCAGGCTACTTGCTACCCACGGCAACCGAGTTTGTTTGGGGAGGAGCATGTGGAGAGCTTCCCTCCCAGGAGGTTTCCTTCAGATTTTTTGTTTCTTCCGATGGCTGCAGCCATTGTTTTTACTCCCACGTCGCATTTCAGAGATTTATTCTTTCTTCAGCCGCCTACAAACGCTGTTCGCCTACCTCGTCGCCAGTTTTTGTGCGCTGGATTCAAGATTGAGTCTGCAAGCCTTGGAGGTTCAACCAGATTGCAGAGCTTTATTCAGGAGATGTTAATACCACCAGCTGCGTGTAAACTGATGTAACACAATCAATCACTTAAAGCGCTCGTTCAGTTACAAGGTTGCTTGTGAGGAACAAACAAAAACGCAACCGTAATGAGATTGTGACGTGAGTCACTTCAGGATGAGGTGAAGATGGCAGTAGAGATAAATATTCCCCTATTGGGTAGAAGGAGGGTAAAATATCTAATCAGACTGCTCTTGTCACATTATCAACATCTCAGTCAGTCTGGTAATACTTTGGCCCTCCCTCAAGATTGAAATTACTCATGTTGTGTGAGGAAAGGATTGATTAAAAGATTTATGTTTAGTGGTGGCCGAGGATAAATTTGAGCCAAAACACTGGAAGGACTTTCTGGGGCACTTCAAACCAGATGTTTAATGTCCACTGGAATAGGCAGAGTCCAAAATAAAATCCTCACCAGACAACAGTGCCTGAAACAATGAAGAACTTTCAACACTGCAATTAAATATAAATCTACATTGTGTGCTCAAGTGTCAGAGTGGAGTTTGAACTCTCAACGTTCTGATTTGGAAGTAGCTCTGCCAATTAAGCCAAGCCAGCACTCTGTGTAACAATCAATTAGGGGAGGCAATGGCGTCATGGTATTGTCACTGGATTACTAATGCAGGGACCCGGGGTAAAGCTGTGGGGTGCAAGGTTCGAATCACACCAGGGCAGATGGTGAAATTTGAATTCAATAAAAGAAAATCTGGAATTAAAAGTCTAACGATGACCATGAAACCATTGTCGATTGTCATAAAAACCCATCTGGTTCACTAATGCCCTTTAGGGAAGGAAATCTGCCGTCCTTGCCCGGTCTGGCCTACATGTGACTCCAGACCCACAGCAATGGGATTGACTCTTAACTGCCCCCGCTCTGAAATGACCAAGCGAGCCACTCAGTTCAAGGGCAATTAGGGTGGGCAATAAATGCTGGGCCCAGCCAGCAACACCCGTGTCCCAAGAACAAATTTTTAAAAATTCCAAACCACAGACTTTCAATTACCAAAATTCTATAAACCATAACGAATTTAACAATTTAACACATTGCCCCCTCCTGGTGAAGAAATAGGTGATGGTTGATTTTCTGATTCCTAGGATGCCGAGGCTAACTTCAAAGTCCTTAATGAAATCATCAGACTTAGTACAGACCTGGACTCTCAGTCACTCACTACATAAATAATCTGCAGCAACATCATCAATGTTTCAGCATCAGCTCCTATATAAACACAGTATGCTTTCATCAAACGTCCGAATGCAGATGCATTATAAAGCAATTGAATACTTATCATGGCAGAGAATAAATTAAAGCCAGTCAAACTATGGCGAAGGTGTGTTTATTGAATTGTTACTCAGACAGGTATAACAGTCATGTGAGTGTTGTACATCTGCACACGTGTCTGGGATTCACAAAGTAGCCTCTGCTCCTGGATGATGTGTTCTGAGAGCCGAAAGCCAAACAAGCTCTATAGTCAGCTTAGACCATCAGACACAGGAGTGGAAGTAAGGCCATTCAGCCCATCGAGTCCACTCCACCATTCAATCATGGCTGATTTCAACTCCATTTACCCGCTTTCTCTCCATAGCCCTTAATTCCTCGAGAAATCAAGAATTTATCAACTTCTGTCTTAAAGACACTCAACGTCCCGGCCTCCACCGCCCTCTGTGGCAATGAATTCCACAGACCCACCACTCTCTGGCTGAAGAAATTTCTCCTCATCTCTGTTCTAAAGTGACTCCCTTTTATTCTAAGGCTGTGCCCCCGGGTCCTAGTCTCCCCTGCTAATGGAAACAACTTCCCTACGTCCACCCTATCTAAGCCATTCATTATCTTGTAAGTTTCTATTAGATCTCCCCTCAACATCCTAAACTCCAATGAATATAATCCCAGGATCCTCAGACGTTCATCGTATGTTAGGCCTACCATTCCTGGGATCATCCGTGTGAATCTCCGCTGGACCCGCTCCAGTGCCAGTATGTCCTTCCTGAGGTGTGGGGCCCAAAATCGCTCACAGTATTCTAAATGGGGCCTAACTAATGCTTTATAAAGCTTCAGAAGTACATCCCTGCTTTTATATTCCAAGCCTCTTGAGATAAATGACAACATTGCATTTGCTTTCTTAATTACGGACTCAACCTGCAAGTTTACCTTTAGAGAATCCTGGACTAGGACTCCCAAGTCCCTTTGCACTTCAGCATTATGAATTTTGTCACCGTTTAGAAAATAGTCCATGCCTCTATTCTTTTTTCCAAAGTGCAAGACCTCGCACTTGCCCACGTTGAATTTCATCAGCCATTTCTTGGACCACTCTCCTAAACTGTCTAAATCTTTCTGCAGCCTCCCCACCTCCTCCATACTACCTGCCCCTCCACCTATCTTTGTATCATCGGCAAACTTAGCCAGAATGCCCCCAGTCCCGTCATCTAGATCGTTAATATATAAAGAGCTTATTTAAAGGGAGTCTCGTTTACATGGAAGCAGTCCTCTTTTCCAGGTTTATTTTCACTTCTTCAGAAATTGCTCAGTAAGTAAATTCCCATTGAGTTTCTGTGTTTTAATTAGCGAGAACATCAGCTTTCAGCAGGTTTGTTTCTATTTAGCCACCTAACAGTGCCATTTGCAAACCTCATATGGCGCAAGCCTTGTACTGTTCAAATTGTGAAGTGCAATATGGCATAATTAACAGCATCTCTTGTATTGGCAAGCACAACTGCATCACATATCACGAAGCAATCCACCCACTGCATCTATCAAAACAAAAATCAAACAACTGAAAGTACTCAGCAAGTTGCCAGAAAATCCAGTAAACAAGCAAGAAATAGTTAACTGGCAGCAATTAAAAGATCTGTGTGATCTCTCAAAGATGCCATGAAAGGTGGAAACAAGGCCTACAAGTTCAAATTATGACTATCTAACATAGCTTTCTTCATCTGCTGTGTTTTGCACTAAAGATTCTCGACGGGTATAAATCTGGAAACATTCAGGTTCAGTCCCTGCACTGTTGTTGAATTAGCTGATTTCAGCCAAGGCAGCAAAATGGATGATTCAAGAGGCTTGAATAAGGGAAGGATAAATTAGCCCAGATCCTGCTCCTGAACAAAAACTGAGACTGTTAGTGTAAGTGTGCTGAGGAGCAGGATGAGAATTAGCTGTGCTGTGTATTTGGATATTGCACTGGCACTTACTGTCAATTCTCGCACATGTGAAATGGCAATTTGAGCAAGATATTCGACAGAACTTGTCACCAAACCTTAGTGAGACAGTCAAGGACATTAGATGAGGGGAGGAAATTGGGGAGAAAATTAGAAAGAACAAAAACTAGAATCTTGATGGTTGAAGAAAGATCATTGTTGGAAATTTATTAGTACAGTTCTCTAACTGTAGTTTTCAAAACATGATCACAACAATGTAATTCATGTTGTGACAAATATCACTCATGTCACAATTACAGCATTTGCATCGTAATTTCCTGGGGGTGTTTTACATGATTACTGATTCAACATTTCTCTTACTCCCACTAAGCCATTCTGATGGAGATTAGTCACAACAAAAGGGATCACATACTGAGCCAATAGGAACAAGGCAATCCGGTCATTAACTGAACTCAGAATCTACCAAAAGTCAGGATTTATATATTTCTGCAATTCCCATTAATCATGATAATGGCTCCACATCATTTCCATGCAGTCCTACATTTCAATTTAACTTAAATTAACAATACGCAATATTTAGGGGGAGTTGGTAGATTGCATTTTAATTTGACAAAACCGCACTCCAGGACAGGACTAACCAACATTTGTGTTTGATTGAAAATCCACATTTATTAAAATTCAAATAATATCCTCCTTAGCATCTATTACTATTCTATATATAATTCATCTAAAGCTTTCATTAGATTCTAACCTATAGTTCACGCCTGGGATCTATTATTCTATACATAATTTATCCAAGCCAATTAGTTTCTAGACTGAGCTGACTTTGTGTATCCATTGTTCTATATATAAACCAACTGATCAGATTCCAGTCTGTAAATCACAGAGTTGCCATGCATTCACTGTACATTTTTGTGTGTGTGATTTTTCTTTTGTCTTTGAGTCTTGTTCCAGTTGATGATAGGTGACAGTAACTGCTATGTCCTTGATGTGTGATGATGTTTCCCAGTCCTTGTTGAATTAGAACATCTCAGCTGCTCAGTTGGGGAACGACAGTTGACCTCAATGTCTCTGGGTAAGGGGCGTGTGAAAGAACAAATTTAAAATTATTCATATTCTCTCTGCTGATTGCTATCCAATGCAAGAAAACACCTATGTGGATATCAGGTGAGATGGGGATCAGGAATGCTCAGAATGATCAAATCACTCATGGGACCTATGCTCTTCCATGAAGAATAGCTGATTGGGAAAAATATCAGAGAGTATCCAGCACCCCATGGAGCCTAGCCAGGAAGGAAAGGAAAACAGTAGTCAAAAAAATCAGCTCCTTCACATCTTCAATTTGAGTCACACCCCAGTCTGCCCCCGAATGCAGCATTTTTAAAATAAAATTATTCACAAAATAAAAAGAAACAGGTACAAATGAAAGATTGTCAAAGCTAATCACGATTCTTTGTAACTGTAGTTTTTTTAAATGATGACGTGCTCTTCCTACATACAACTGGAAATGATTGTTTTACTAATCCACACACTGCACAATTTTAACCTTCACATTAACTCCGACAACTTACAGTCTCGGCGGCAACCTTTGGAAAATAAGCCTATCATCCCTTTTGACTGTGATTGCTGCTAATGGAGGCCTCACTGTAATGTGTGCAAAGGTTATAGAATCTTCTGACAACTCCCACTCAACCCCCGCCCCCCCCCCCCCCCCCCCCCCCCATGGCAGTCACAGTTAGTTGTAAAGAATAGAAATTACTGATGATTATATTAACTGACTAATGTTTAATCTCTCCATTGGCAATGTTGCCCTGTTATTTTAATGCAGGTGGGAAAATGTGATTATTTTAAATCAGTAAGTTCCTCCTGTAAACCTGTAAAGTCAGACACTGTGAAAGATTGTCATTCTCCACCCTGGAACTGCAACACGGACAATCTAGGAACTCTGAAGTACTTAAATATTCTGCTCCCCCAGCCAAACTGAAAAGCACAGCAACAATAATTCTAGAAAGATGTTTAATTCACTGGTAATACTTTAACTGTTAGACTCAGATTACAGTCACATCTGATTATTTTGATGTAAAAGCAGCAAAGTTTTCAATGGCTGTTTCAATTGCATTTTATGTTGGGATTTTCTGTGCTGGGGAACATGAGATCAATTCCCATTGCCGCACTGTTTAGCTAGTGATGGGGCAGTAATTCACCCATTATTTTGTATCTCCTACATACACACTTTCTGCAAATGTGTGCAATCATATTGATAATGCATTATTTTGGTTAGCCATTTTCTTTGGAGAAAATGTGTTTACCAAAATGAACAAAGTCAATATTAGAAATGGGACAAGTATTCTACTTTGTATTTAGAATCAGCACCCAGCTCTGAAACAGCAGAGCTTCAATATTCAAATTCACGAGGAATCATTTTGAAAGGACCCAAGCTATCTAGCTCAGCTCCTTTCGACAGGCAAAGAAAAACACTTTGATCCCATTGGTCTGAGTTGGATTCCAAGCCAGATTCCTGAGGTGATCATTTCTAATCCACTGTATCAACCAGTCATTGTGCTTAGTTGGTCTATTAGAGCACAGGCTCATAGATTCAATCCTGCATGAAGGACAGAATCTTTCCCCAAATATCATCTTAATCGCCCATTCAACTGTAAAATGTCAGGAACAAAGACTTTATGTCATTGTAAACCGATTATATAACAAAGTCTACGAATGGGATTGACCAAGTCTTTGGAAATTCTGTATGACTTCCAAACAAAAATTATCAAAGCACTGCGAAGTGCAACTTAACAAGAAATGGTCAAGAATGTCATTGTTTTTATACAACGTTGTACTGCACACTTATGGGAACTGATGCTGAGGCACAAACTGTAGTATCAGACGGGAAGAAAGTATTCCCTACACCTGATTAATACCATTTCGGGTATGCATAGGAACCTTTATTGATCAACACATGAGCCATACAATGCCAGCATTTCTATTTTACACAGCAGCTACTGTTTTGTTGCCAGAAAATAGTTATATTATTCTGACCTTCACAAGATTATATGTGCTAGTGACACCCTCCAGGAGTACTACAGTCCAAAATAAAACTATTGGGCACAGACCAGGAGTATGCAGCTCATTGACAATCAGCAAAATTCATTCAATGGGGTTAACATACACCACAATAATTCAAAATAAAGCATGTGGGCATTACATCACTCACCTAATGCAGCCAAAACATATCATCTGAGAATGAATTAAACATGGGGGTAAGTAAACTGCGACCACATTGGGAAGAAATATTGTGCAGTACTTTGCATAATTTGTCCCTTTTTGCCAGTGATCAAATTGAATTGAATGACGGCAAAATTATTTTCCAAGAAATGTATTATGGCAGTGACTTCCTGCGGATTACCATCATAAATAACCACAATGTGCATGGTTTTCCATCATAGTTTGCTGTACTTTAGGATGGGGAAATGCAGGGTGCATCATATAATACTTGCCCCACTCTCACAGGTGTCTGATTTTTGGCATTCCTGGTTGTTGGCAGTATGATTAAGAATCAGCATTATATCCTGCAGAAAGTTCCATCTAATAGACAATGATTTCTACGCAGAACTGATACTTCTCCAGCTCCAATATATCAAGTAATTTAAATTGTACGAGTTCTCATTATGCAGTTCAACAAGGCACTAATAAATATTCGAATGACAATTATGAACTTGTAGTTCACTCAGACACTTTCTGCTATCATGCAAAGACCTCAGCTGAATTACTTGGAATTCAGCAAAAGCTGTCAGTAAATTCTATTCAATATATTTGCCTCAACTTAACCGTCCACTTAATGAGCGACTAAGGAGAGTAGAATAAATAAGGTTCTATCTCCCTAAATTTCCACATATGCTTCCATTACTCACATTGATCAATAAATCTGTGATATTATTTTGCACTTATTGACATCAGCTTTTTTACAGCACAAGGAAAAGAAGAAACATGCTCAACATCTTTATACCTACAGCCTGACAAACTATGACAGGGTGGAGGTAGATACGGTTGTGGATTTCAAAAGGGTGTTGGACAAACTCCTGAAGAGAAAACAAAATGTAGGCGTACGAGGAACAGATTGGGGTTTGGAACTAGCTGAGTTACTCTTGCAGAGCTGGCACAGGCATGGTGCGCCGAATGCTGTAGCCATTCGCTGATTCTCTAATTTCAGGTGGATTGCAGGAACAAGACTAATGTCCGGAGAGGGCATATCAGTGACTTAGTCACAGGGGAAAATGGTCTTTCCTTTTACAATTTTTTTTAAAGAGGTGAACAGAGAAAATAAACATAGAGAGACAGACATGTTCACAAACACCGGAGAGGCAGAATCGCAAAGAGAGAGAGGCATACAAGCAAAGTGATAGTTATAGAGGTGAAAGAATGGAGCTTTTAGTGCTGGCAAAGACAGGCACGAAAAACACACACACACACAGAGTCAGCAGCAGAGGGAGTTAGGAAGAAGCAGGTGAACATGCACTGATACTGAGAGAACTGGACAGTGTGAGGCAGAGACCACGATAGAAAAGTAATAATGAAAAGCAGAGACAGAGAAAATTATAGACACAAAGATAGACCAAAGATGAAGCCAAGCGGAGACAAAAGGAAGTCAGAGAGAAAAACATAAGATGAATTTGGTGAAAAGACAGATTGTTCAAGGCCATTGGAGGGGGGGTGGGGGGAGAAAGAGGAATTACAATACATCCAAATTTGCTGATTAACACAGGTCATGTGACAAAAGCTAAATAAATAGCTATATTTGGCTAATCTGAAGTTTGGGCGCGATCGAAGCACAACAATGTTATCAAAGGGTTCAGATTTGCCTCATAATCTGCAAGAACATCTTTACAGCCTTATATAAAACAGAAAATGCTGCAAATACTCAGCAGATCAGGCAGGCGAGGAAATCAGAGTTAACCTTTCGGGTTGATAACTTTCATGATGAAAGGTCACAGCTGACCTACTAACTTAGTATATTTTGCTTTTATAACCCAGTATGAAACTGTCTAAAATATACTGTGAAGAGAAGGGAGAGAGGAAGGAGAATGGCATCCATATGTTTACTGATAAACTGTGACATGGGAGATGCTGAGAGCCAGTAAAATCCATGCAGTGGTGCATTTAGATGGAAAGATTGGTACCAATCTCTGTGACTTTATCAAAGAATCATCAACACAGACAGGTAGTAGGTACTCTACAAGTAAAAACACCTACTGATTAATTCTCATCATCTTTAAATGCCTATGGGTAGAATCCTCTTTAGCCTCTATTTACAATCTGGGATTGAGACACAAATTTGAAGTTTCTGTAATTGTTTTTAACTGGTCCCTGTATCTGAGCACAATAGGAGTCACTTTTCATTAGGTTTGTCAATCCTCCCTCAATGTTCCCGCTTCCTTCGGCATCAATTTAACTCGGAAGATTTCAAAGTTAACTTCAATTGTAGCTGCTCCTTCATTTCAAACAACCTTTCAACAAACCAGGGGAAATACAGGTCAATAAAAATCAATGCATCTGTCCTTGCGCTTGTTCAACGATTAACTCCCTGCACGGTGTGGAGCTGACCAGGTCTGTGGCTGAGGGAAGCATTTCAGTGAATAGAAAACTCAGTCCCCACTTTTATATTGAAGCTGGGAAATGGAGATTAAAGACTTGGGGTAGGAATGTGACCCTCGGGGTTGTGTCTCGATCACTCATCATTATTTGTGACCAGGAATTGGAACACTTTTAATTCGAGGAGGTTGATGTTTTTTTAAGAGTGACAAAAAGGTGAAAGGTTTTGTGGATGGGAGGAGGAGGAGGGGGCGAGGGGGAGTGTGACCCGTGCCTCCCTCACTGGGAGGGGGGAGACTGGCTGTACTCACGCTGGGTGGCAGTGGATGGCAGCTCTGCTGTTGCTGATGGCCTGGGCTTTGTGCTGCGGATGGTGCTGGTGCTTGTGCCGATGTGAGTCCGGGTCGGGCTGCAGCTCCGGCTCGGTCTCCGGCTCCGGGAGCTCCCGCTGCTGCTGCTGGCGGTGCCCGCTCTCCCCTGGCTCGTCTTTCAGGCTCTGGTTCTCCTGCAGAAGCTCCTCCACTTTCAGCTCCAGCTCGTGGATCCTGTGCCTCTGGGTCAGGATCAGGGTCTGCTGATTCTGCACGATGGTGGTCAACTCTTTGAGGTACAGCACTGCCCTCATTGGGTTCTCCATCAGACTCTCCATCCCGAGGATTCTGGCAGAGCAGCAGCGTTGTGCCAGGGGAGAGCTGGGTTGTGCCAGGGGAGAGCAGGGTTGTACCAGGGGAGAGCAGGGTTGTACCAGGGGAGAGCTGGGTTGTGCCAGGGGAGAGCTGGGTTGTGCCAGGGGAGAGCAGGGTTGTGCCAGGGAGAGACAGCAGAGGAGCAGGCAGGATTGTGCAGGATTCAGCTCAAGCTGCCCTGGACCAGCTGCAAAACTGACGCACAGACACGTTCCTTAAAGGCACAAGTCGCCTGTTAAAGGCACTGTGCTGGGGAGCACACGCCGACAGAAAAAGATTTGCATAAGTCTTTTATGAAGAGCAATTATTTAATTTCTCTTTGGGTGTCAGTGGAACACCCCATCCACAAACATTCACTCCCTCCATCACTGTAATTTCCCACAGGCTAAAGGGACAGTATAGTCCTTGTGTGGAGTATTCACCCCCACCCCCCCCCACCCCCATCTTAACTACAGGGCCGGGACTGTTGTATCTAAGGTTGGCCTGGCTACAACAGACCTCCAGAGAGAAAGGACCTGTGTGTGTGTGTATGTCCCGTTCTCTTGTGAATAACCCAGTCATTTATTTTTACTCGACTGACTCTGTTGCCTTTACTAAACTGGCGACGAGGATCAACTGGAAGCTGTGGACGAGCACCTCAGCCATCTGTTGTGCTGCTTCACTCGCTCGGTCACTATGCCGCTGTTTGGAAGGTTAGACACTTTTGACCCAACGATAGAATCCTGGCCCCAACACGTGGAATGTCTCCGGTATTTCTTCAGGGTGAATAATATTACTGAAAATGAACGGCAGACCGTGATTCTGTTGACAGCCTGCAGTGCAAATACTTTCAGAATTATTCGGGGCCTTCCATTTCCAGCGGCACCGGACACCGTTGCGTTTGACCAATTAATCACGCTGATGGGGAACCACTTCAATCTGACGCCCTCTATCATCGTCAGATTTAATGTGGCAGTGTGAGCAGATGGAGAGTCAGTTGCCGAGTTTATCCCCCGGCTAAGTATAATTGCTGTACTGTGATTATGGTGCTGTGTTAGTGGATTCTATAGACTCTGGAACTGTCCCTGCAGATTGGAGGGTAGCTCACGTCACTCCAATATTCAAAAATGGGAGGTAGAGAGAAAGCAGGGAATTATAGACCAGTAAGCATAACATCGGTAGCGGGGAAAATGCTTGAATCCATTATCAAGGACATTATAGCGGAACATTTAGAAAGCAGTGGCAGGATCAGTCAGAGTCAGCATGGATTCATGAAGGGAAAATCGTGCTTGACAAATCTGTTGGAATTCTTTGAAGATGTAACCAGTGCAGTTGACAAGGGTGAGCCAGTCAATGTAGTATATTTGGACTTTCAGTAGGTGCTTGACAAAGTTCTGCATAAGAGATCATGGTGCAAAATTAAAGCGCATGGGATTGGGGGAAATGTATTGAGGTGGATAGAAAACTGGTTAGCAGAGAGGAAACAAAGTAGGATTAATGGGTCCTTTTCAAATTGGTAGGCAGTAACTAGTGGGGTACCACAGGGATTGGTGCTGGGACCCCAGCTATTCACAATATAAATGATTTGGATGAGGGAACAAAATATCTCAAAGTTTGCAGATGATACCAAATTAGGTGGGAGGGTGAATTGTGACGAGGATGCAGGGATCCTACAGCAAGATCTGGACAGGTTGGGCGAGTGGGCAAATCAATGGTGGATGCCGTATATTTTGGATAAGTTATTCACTTTGGAAGAAAAAACAGGAAGGCAGACTACCTGAATGGTTGTAAATTGGGAGAGGGGAATGTGCAGCGGGGCCTGGGTGTCCTTGTGCACCATTTGCTGAAAGTAAGCATGCAGGTGCAGCAGGCGGGAAAGAAGGCTAATTGCAAAAAGCATCAGGAATAAGGTGGATGAACTTAAGGCATGGATTGGTACTTGGGACTACGATGTGGTGGCCATCACGGAAACTTGGATAGAAGAGAGGCAGAAATGGTTGTTGGAGGTCCCTGGTTATAGATGTTTCAATAAGATTAGGGAGGGTGGTAAAAGAGGTGGGTGGGGGGGTGGGGGTGGCATTGTTAACTACATATAGTATAACAGCTGCAGAACATAGAACATTACAGCGCAGTACAGGCCCTTGGTCTTTCGATGTTGCGCCGACCTGTGAAACCACTCTAAAGCCCATCTACACTATTCCCTTACCATCCATATGTCTATCCAATGACCATTTTAATGCCCTTAGTGTTGGCGAGTCCACTACTGTTGCAGGCAGGGCATTCCACGCCCTTACTACTCTCTGAGTAAAGAACCTACATCTGTCTTATATCTATCTCCCCTCAATTTAAAGCTATGTCCCCTCGTGCTAGACATCACCATCCAAGGGAAAGGGCTCTCACTGTCCACCCTATCCAATCCTCTGATCATCTTGTATGCCTCAATTAAGTCACCTCTTAACCTTCTTCTCTCTAACGAAAACAGCCTCAAGTCCCTCAGCCTTTCCTCATAAGATCTTCCCTCCATACCAGGCAACATTCTGGTAAATCTCCTCTGCACCCTTTCCAATGCTTCCGCACCCTTTCCAATGCTTCCACATCCTTCCTATAATGCGGCGACCAGAATTGCACGCAATACTCCAAATGCGGCCGCACCAGTTTTGAACAGCTGCAACATGACCTCATGGCTCCAAAACTCAATCCCTCTACCAATAAAAGCTAACACACCGTACGCCTTCTTAACAATCCTCTCAACCTGGGTGGCAACTTTCAGGGATCTATGTACATGGACACCGAGATCTCTCTGCTCATCCACACTGCCAAGAATCTTACCATTAGCCCAGTATTCTGTCTTCCTGTTATTCCTTCCAAAATGAATCACCTCACACTTTTCTGCATTAAACTCCATTTGCCACCTCTCAGCCCAGCGCTGCAGCTTATCTATGTCCCTCTGTAACTTGTAACATCCTTCCGCACTGTCCACAACTCCACCGACTTTAGTGTCATCTGCAAATTTACTCACCCATCCTTCTACGTCCTCCTCCAGGTCATTTATAAAAATGGCAAACAGCAGTGGCCCCAAAACAGATCCTTGTGGTACACCACTAGTAACTGGACTCCAGTCTGAATATTTCCCATCAACCACCATCCTTTGTCTTCTTCCAGCTAGCCAATTTCTGATCCAAACTGCTAAATCACCCTGAATCCCATGCCTCCGTATTTTCTGTAGTAGCCTACCATGGGGAACCTTATCAAACGCTTTACTGAAATCCATATACACCACATCAACTGCTTTACCCTCATCCACCTGTTTGGTCACCTTCTCAAAGAACTCAATAAGGTTTGTGAGGCACGACCTACCCTTCACAAAACCGTGTTGACTATCTCTAATAAAATTATTCCTTTCCAGATGATTATACATTCTATCTCTTATAAACCTTTCCAAGATTTTGCCCACAACAGAAGTAAGGCTCACTGGTCTCTTGTTACCGGTGTTGTCTCTACTCCCCTTCTTGAACAAGGGTCAACATTTGCTATCCTCCAGTCTTCTGGCACTATTCCTGTAGACAAAGATGACTTAAAGATCAAAGCCAAAGGCTCAGCAATCTCCTCCCTAGCTTCCCAGAGAATCCTAGGATAAATCCCATCCGGCCCAGGGGACTTATCTATTTTCACACTTTCCAGAATTGCTAACACCTCCTCCTTATGAACCTCAAGCCCTTCTAGTCTAGTAGCCTGAATCTCAGTATTCTCCTCGACAACATTGTCTTTTTCCTGTGTGAATACTGATGAAAAATATTCATTTAGCACCTCTCCTATCTCCTCGGACTCCACGCACAACTTCCCACTCCTGTCCTTGACTGGCCCTACTCTTACCCTAGTCATTTGTTTATTCCTGACATATCTATAGAGCGCTTGAGGGTTATCCTTGATCCTACCTGCCAAAGACTTCTCATAAGAACATAAAAACATAAGAACTAGGAGCAGGAGTTGGCCATCTGGCCCCTCGAGCCTGCTCCACCATTCAATGAGATCATGGCTGATCTTTTGTGGACTCAGCTCCGCTTTCCGGCCCGAACACCATAACCCTTAATCCCTTTATTCTTCAAAAAACTATCATTTATCTTAAAAACATTTAATGAAGGACCCTCTACTGCTTCACTGGGCAAGGAATTCCATATATTCACAACCCTTTGGGTGAAGAAGTGTTGCTCTTTTTAGCCTTAGTTTTATTAGCTCTGATTATGTCACCTTTGCTCACGAGTCACTAGGTATCTTTCTGATACCACCACGTGGTTCAAGCTCGAGTTATGATTAATAAGTCAACACACCGCTTCGTAAGATTGAAATCAACGGTCATTTATTATGTACAGCAATAGATACTTACACAATAATCCTACTTTCTATATCAGTACCTACCACTACTGGCCAATACTTAACTTTAGGAGATGGCCCACCAGGTCAGGGAAACAAATGGTTTATCGAATTGGATCTGGCCTGCAGGATTCAAAAGGCTGATACGGGTCGATGGCTAGGAATCTCTATCGGGTAGCGATCGCTGGAGTCAGACTTACTGTTTCTGGTCAATGTTCTTGCGAAGGTCGCGAGCCGGAGAAGAAGG
Source organism: Scyliorhinus torazame (assembly GCF_047496885.1). Taxonomy (NCBI): domain Eukaryota; kingdom Metazoa; phylum Chordata; class Chondrichthyes; order Carcharhiniformes; family Scyliorhinidae; genus Scyliorhinus; species Scyliorhinus torazame. The sequence goes on from NC_092725.1 coordinate 146,201,957, forward strand.
GAGAGAGAGAGAGATCTGAACTTGGCTCCTCAATTTATAGGGCCCAGGGGCTTCCCGCCTCTCGGGGCGGCCCTTGACCCTGAGTCCCAAGTGATTGGACTTGTTCCCAATCACTGGGTTCGATATGCTCCAATAATGGGGCGATTCCTCGATCGGGGGATGGTCGTTCACCTGTCTTTGTTTCGGCCACTGCAGGAGCCGAGAGGTCTGGCCCGGCATTCAATTACTGATATGTTGCAATTGTTCCCGGGGATAGCCGATTAAACTGCAGATGTCTGGGTTGATGTGCTGCTAATAGTCGTAGGTATCGATCTGGGCCGACTTCCCCAGAGCCGAAATCGCTATTCTGTCTGCAGCTGTCCATTTGTGCCCTGTTGGCTGCTTTCCCATCAGCCTTTTCGGTGAGCCATTTTATATCGGGTTTTGGCCAAATTAATAGGGAATCAGCCATTTTTAGGTGGCTACAGGCCCTCCTTGTGATCCTAACGCGAAGCCTGAAGGATCACATAAATTTTGTCCTTTCCATTCCCTGACCGGGGGGGGACACCTCCTACATGGCCACTACTCTGACCCTAGCTATGCACAAAAATTTACCTAAACAATTCTTGAGGGCGCTATGTCAGGCAGGGGCATGCATCTACAAAATAAAAACTTGGAACCTCTAATTTTACCTAAATACACTCATCAAGCATTGCATCATCCTATCTCTCTAAAACATACAACAACAATTATAACATTCCATATATCCTTTCCTGGCTTGGCAGTCAAGCTCAGGATCATACATTTTCTGTTGATGGGGTTTTGTACATTTTTTTTTTTATTTACAGAAAAACGCAAGCGCATGTTTTATTATTCTGGTTTCATAGGTCGCGGGGGTCTGGGGTCTGGTCATATCCGAATATAGGGGATCGGATCCGATATACCGGGGTTCGAGCGCGGTACGCTCTCCTTCACCATTTGCGGAGGCGCATAGTCTGCACTGCACAGCAGAGTATCGCCAACGCCAACAGTGCTTCAATTACATGACAGGGAGTACCAAGTTATGAACTTGGCACACCAGGATAATGCAGCGTGGCTGGTGATTGGGCCCTCGGTACTGCGGGGCAGTGAAACATTAACGGCAGGGGGGTTTGGAGTAATGGGGTCCGCGTTCCCGTGCAACCAAATGTTCATCATAAAAATTTTGATCACGATGAAAGAAGTCCTCATGGCTGTCCTCTTTCTTTTTATTTCTTTGTGTTCTGTTTTCCTCCGGTCCTGGAGCTTCTGGAGTTCTGTAAAACAAGCATAATATCTGTTACTACCTTGGTATAATATCCAGTATGTTAGTGTGTCTGTCCTTCTTGGGGCCAATTAAACCCTTATAATTGGTCACTATATGTGACTCCCCCATTTTTTTTTCAAAACATATGTTAGGACACGGCACACTTCCCAATGGTGGACCAGTGCTAAGCTTATCATCCAAATGTTCCTGGATGTAAATAGCATGAGGCAGCAACCCAAGGGTCGCCTAAATAAATAAAATTGTTTTGAAAGGAAAAGGTCGAATGAGGTGCGTATGGGCCGCGACGGGTAAGATTTGGATGGAGTCCCCGGGTAGGACGGCTACCGATACCGTATGTCCCCTACCCGAGCGTTTTTGACCAGCAGGGGGTTCCCAGGCAGGGCAAAAATATAGTCATCATGGTGGGGTTGCTGCTGTGATTCTACCGTCAAATCAGATCGGGCATCTGGCACTTGAACCAGTACCAGCTGAAAAGCTAGTGCTGTGCTTCTACCCTCGAATGAGAACGGGCATCTGGTACCCGAAAGGTATCTGCAGATAAACTAGTTCCGCTGAACAAGCGTCTGGTCTGTTGACCAGGTATCTGTGGACAAGTTGGTACCATTGTGGTATCTGTGGACAAGTTGGTACCGCTGAACAAGCGTCTGGCCGCGGTGGGTGTCCGTTGGAAAGAGCCAAATGGTTTCAGGTGAATGGGTGTGTGACGGTGAGAAAAAAATTCTCCTGTCAGACGAACAACACGTAAACAAACATACAAACAACATAAAACATCCTGCAGGTTCCATCAGGAAGGACAACACTTTTCCCCAAGTGTTTCCTTTAAATCATCATGTGGACACCTCAGTTCTCTGTTGCGAACAGGGTCGCAAAGGGGTTGGCGGATTGGGGGTCTGACCCGGGGTCGTCCCCTTCTCCCGGGTGCCAAATTCTTAAGTGAATTAATGTTGAGAGGGCTGCGTGGTGTGAGTTAGGGTTACTTTCGGCGTTGCGGACGAGTCTGTAGGAGTTGTCGCGGTGCCAATGGCGTTCGTCAAGTTGTGTGGGGATAAAGTCGGGGTCGTCCGTGTGGTTCGGTGGTCGGTGGTGTGGTTTGTTTAAGAAAGTGATGAGGAAGGGATCACTGGAGTCGAACACGGAGTCGCTGGGTGTGGGACCAGGATAGTAAGGAGGCGTGCTGTGGCTGTCGTCAGAGTCACAGTCGCTGTCTCTGCTGCTGCAGTCTGTGGGCGTTCCGGGGCGGAGTGTAAAGTTTGTGGGTGGAGTCGGGGCCGAGTCCGTGTCTGGGCTGGACGTGGTGGGGGTTGGTATGCTCACGTTGGCTGTGGGCGGGGTTTGGTCTGCCGCGTCAAGCATGACGTGGTGGGCATGGTTTGACTGGGCTCCATAAACCTTTAACTGGTTTATGTGAAACCACGCAGTCTTACCATTTTGGTATTTGATTTTATATACTGTAATGGAGTACGGACCCGAGTATTTCGGAGACAGAAATGTGCTGGGGTTATACACAGACAACATCACTTGTTGTCCTATATTATACTCCGTTCCATGTACTGCCTTATCAAAACAGGCCTTGCTCTGTTTTCTTTTAGTGCCCAGTGTAACTGCGGCTGTTAACTGGGCCGTTTTTACATTTGCAAGTAATTGCTCAATGGTTTTCTCGCGGGTGAGGGCCGTAACTTCAGGGCTGGTCAGGTCTAAACCCAACAAGTACTCTGTCCCTTTCATGGGGCGTCCAGTCATGAGGGTGTGTGGGGTGTAACCTGTGGAGGTGGAAACAGTGTTACTCAAAAACATCAGCGCAAAGGGGAGGACCGAATCCCAAGTGGTGTTGTTCTGCTGGACCATTTTTCTGAGGGTGGTTTTTAGGGTCCGATTCATGCGCTCCACTATACCACTCGACTGAGGGTGGTACGCAATGTGAAATTTTTGGGTTATGCCAAATATCGTGAGGACGTTCTGCATGACCCGTCCCGTAAAGTGAGAACCTTGGTCCGATTCAATACTGCGGGGGAGTCCCCATCTTGTGAAGATGTGGTGGGTTAGGATTTTGGCGGTGGTTTTCGCGGTGTTGGTGCGGGCTGGAAATGCTTCCACCCACTTGGTAAAAGTGTCTATGACCACCAGAACATATTTATAGCCATTCCTGCAAGGGGGCAATGGACCTATAAAATCGATCTGCAGGTTAGTCCAGGGGCCGTTAGCGGGTCGGGTGTGGCTGAGATGTGCCTTTTTGGCATATCTATCTGGGTTGTTCTGTGCGCAGATGAGGCAATTCTCAATGTAATGGGATACATCCTCTTTGAGATCTGGCCACCAACAAAGCTGTTTGAGGTGGGCTGCGGTGGGATCGATTCCCTGGTGTCCATGATCATCATGGAATAAACAGATTAATTGGTTCCTATCCTGCTCAGGAACTACACAAAGGGTGTCTTTCAACACCACACCGTCATGTGTGGTTATCGTATTTCTGTACCTCTCGTATGAGGCAGGAAACTTCCCTTTCACGATCTCAGTGAGAGCGCTGTCCTGCTTCTGGGCCTCTACTAGATCTTTGATCCTAGTCTGCGTGACCTGAACTGCACTCACTGGCGCACTCACTGGGGCGCTTTCGGGGGGCTTCCAAAAATACCCATGCCTGGATCCTGCCTTAGCCAGTGCGTCGGCTTTGATATTTCCAGGGGGGGGAGGAGCGATGGTGACTGTGGACTTTTATAATGCCAAAAGTCCTGTCCTTGGCATTTTGCAAAATATGGCGGAGTAATGGGGCTAAGGGGAGGGGTTTCCCATCCGCAGAAACAAAACCTCTTGTTTCCCAGAGGAGTAGAAATTCAGTGAGGCTGTTGCAAACATATAGGCTGTCTGAATATATGTCTGCTGGGCTGGGGAAGGAATCGGGGTGCTCTATAATGTAAGCGATGGCCGCAAGCTCTGCTGCCTGCGCGCCTAAGTGTCCGGGTAATTTTAATGCGATTTCCTCAAGGGGGCGTCCCTGCGCGCCCTCCACATAAATCCCACAACCTGTTATGCGTTGCCCATCCAGGACTGTGGAAGATCCATCCACATAGATCCTAATGGGGTCTCACGTGTCCGGGTGAGGGGGGCTTTGAGGTGGAGTGGCTAGTTTTCTGGGGGGAGGGGTTTTGCAATAAAGGGGCCTGTATTATGGTGGGGCGAGATGATTTCGCACTCATGGGGGGTTCCGGGGTACTGTAGATTGTCCGCTAAATATGTGTGTGTCTTGGTCGGTTGACTGTGATGTCCCATCCTTGTAAGAGAAGGGTCCACCTAGCAGCGTGGATTTGGCTGACGGTACCGTCTTTAAGTCGTCCGTCTAGTAAAAGTTGGGTGGGGGTGTGCTCGGTCAAAATGGTGATGGGGTTCAGTCCAGTAATGTATGAAAAGTACTGGACTGCCCAGAAAACTGTGAGCAGGTGCCTCTCACAGGCTGAGAATCCCTGCTCCACAGCATCTAAAATTCGGGAGGCATAAGCCACGGGTCTTAGCTGGTCGTGCCGTTCCTGCAGGAGCACGGCTGAAAGGGTGCGGTCTGTGGTCGCTACCTCTATGGCGTAAGGGGAAAGCGGGTCTGGAACTTGTAGTGCGGGGGCGGCTATGAGCGCCTGTTTTAATGATTCCACAGCATCCGTATGCTGCGGAAGCCATTCCCAGGGGGCTCCCTTCTTTAGGAGGTCTGAGAGGGGTGCTGCCTTGCTGGCGAAACCGTCAATGTGGTTTCGGCAGTAGCCAACCAGTCCTAAAAACGACCGGAGGGCTGAAACGTTTTGGGGAAGGGGCAATTCAGCGATCGAGTCAATTTTTTTGTGCTCGATCTCGCATTTGCCGTGTGTGATAATAGTTCCCAAATATACCACCTTTTCTTCCAATATCTGGGCCTTTTTGGGGTTGACTTTACAGCCAATGGAATGTAGTAATTCCAGAAGTTCGGACAGAAGCTCAATGTGCTCTTCCTTTGTGTCTGTCTGCAGGAGTAGATCGTCCACATACTGTACCAGACATTCGGGGCAAGAAAATTTCGCTAGTCCATTTGCCAGCTGTCGGTGGAAAATGGAGGGGGAGTTGTGGAAGCCTTGTGGCAGGCATGTCCACGTGTACTGCTGCGCTCTGAAAGTGAAGGCAAATTTATACTGGCACGCCTTTGCCAATGGAATGGACCAGAATCCATTACTGACGTCCAAAACCGTGAAATATCGGGCATGGAGTCCCTGTTTGAGCATGGTCTCGGGACTTGTTGCAATGGTGGGGGCTGCTACGGGGGTGACTTTATTGAGTTCCCGATAATCTATGGTCAAGCGCCATGATCCGTCGGGCTTTCCCACTGGCCAAATCGGGGCATTATTAGTTGAGGCTACTGATCTTAGGACGCCCTGCTCTAATAAACTTTCTATAACCTTTAGGATTTCTCCCTCTGCTTCTAGGGGGAATCCGTACTGCTTTTGGGGTCTAGGGTCCGGTCCTGTTATTTGTACGGAACCAGTCATCCGTCCACAGTCGTGTTTGTGGGTCGCGAATGCTGCCCTGTTCTTTTGCAGGACTGCCCTAACCTGTCGGTCCGTGCTGAGTGTGGTGGGGTTGAACCAAAACTTGCCTACTGCGCTAATTTTGTTCATATAATCCCCTATATTGAGCGTTGCGGGGGCTCTAGCGGATTTCGCCACCTTCCAGACACACTGGTTGACTGGATCGAAAGAGAGGTGGTGAGAATTCATGAAGTCGATCCCCAAAATGTGCTCTGCTGTTGGGGGCAGGTTGACTAACACTACGGGGTGTTTTGTGTTAATGGTTCCGATTTGGATGGGTACAGGGGTTGTGATGTGTCCCTGCTGTGAGTGGCCTGTGAAGCCGCTGAGGGTGATAGTGGCTGTAGTGGGCCACGTGTCCTTACCAAGGGTGGAGGAATTTAAGGTGGTGCGGGACCCTCCTGTGTCCCAGAGAAGCTCGATCGGCTGTCCCCTAACCTTTGCTGCGACTACGGGTCGTCCTGACCTATCCCAAAGGGTATTGCAGACCCAACTGGGGGAGCCTGTACACAGTCAGTCCGTTCCGGTCAAGTCTGTCTGATCCGACTGGGTGCAAACGCTATGTATGGGCTCTGCCTTTTTCTTATTGAGAGTGCCTGTCTGTTGGGCTCTCTGTGGCTTTTTAGGGGCCTTGCATTCTTTGGTAAAATGTCCCAATTGTCCGCAATTGTAGCATTCTTGCGGTTTTGCTGGGGGGGGGCTGCTCTTTCCCTCGTTTACCCAGCCGGGGTTGTGAAGAGTGGTTCTTACTGCCTGCATGTCTGCGGCGGCTTGTTTTTCCTCGGGGGTTCTAGCGGCGGGTTTATTGTGAGCCGACTGTTCCCAAACGCGGGACAATCTTTTGACCACCCACTTCTCATTGTGAGCCTCCTCCGAGGGGTCATAATTGCTACAGGCATTCTGTCCTGCTTCCGTGGCATGGGAGATAAGGGTGCGGGTCCATTTGGCCATATTGTCTGCGGACAAATGGGCACGGTCTACGTTTCCGAAAACGGCTTCAAAGTGAATCCACAAGCGTCCTGCGAACGCTGTGGGGTGTTCAGACTTTTTCTGTCTGCACTTATTTAGGCCATCTACGGGGTCGCCCCGGTTATACCCGATCACATCCAGGATCGCAGTATGCATTTCTGCAAGGGTGCCTCCTCCTACGTTCTGTGGGCCGGGAAGGGCTGCTGCGACCGATGGGTCTAAGCTGAGGACCGTGAGCTTACCTGCTCTTTCTCATCCAGGCCGTACAAGGTCGCCTGGTGTTTGACAGTGGCAAAGAAATGGTGTGGGTCTGAAGCGGGGAGGAACGGTGTGATTTTAGCACACGGGTCCCGTAATTGGGTCACTGTGAGGGGGGTGGAATATAGGAATTCCGCCTCGTCCGATGTGGCTGTGCGGTGGGTTGTTACAGGGTTCATGGGAGCCTGAATTACCTGCTATGTGGGGGGTGGGGGTGCTTTCCTCCTTTGGGGCTTTCCCTGCGCACATGTTCCCTGAACATATCTCTGCGCTGTCTCCTGCAATTCTTCCCAATCAAGGCCGTCTTCCTGTTCTAAACTTTCCCCAAAGGTTTCTTGGAATCCCTTTTGGACAGAAAGTATTGATTGCATGTCTGCAATTTGCTTTCGGCACTTCGCGTGGTCTAAGGTACTCTGCCTTTGTTCCGTGGTTGCAGCGTGGAGCGCTCTCAAGGCTGCCTTGAGGTCACTACATTGCTTCTGTAGCGTCTCCACCTGCTTCTCTGTCTCTTTCTTAACCAGGACTGCACGCTGCGTGTCCTGATAAGCCTTCTCATACTGGGATTGAAAACTGCTTAAATGCGCCAGACAAGACTGGTGACCCCGTTTGGCGTCAGCCACCTCTTCGTCCTTGGCTTCTAACTGCCTTTTCAATTCCAGGTTCTCTTTTTCCATCTCGCATACATCGATTTTACTCATACGGTGTATGCCTTCTATTTCTTTCCGGAGCGTCCTGACGACCTCCTCTGTGCCTCGCAATTGTGCCATACAGGACACGATTGCCATCGGCTTGCACGCTTTTGATAAGCTTTTCTTATGAATTTCACTCATGTTCTCCCACCAAGTATGCCCTATACTTCCGGAACCTGAGTCGTCATTATTACAGAAACCGCTCCACACGGGCCACCCTTTGCCCTGTAGAAATTTCCGAATTTCCACTTCCCAAATGGGACACTGTCCCACTTTAATGCTGCTGATCGGTGCGACCGCAAATTCTTCGGGGTTCATGAGGCGTTGCATTGCCTGCATGGCCATCTCTCTTATCTGCTTGCTACGTTCAAATTTGGAACAGGAGGCTAAGGTGGTGTCGTAGATGTGGGTACGGCTTGCGCTAATTTCCGAAAATACCGACTTCCGACAGTTTTGACGCAACAAAATCTATCAGTTTTACCTTATAACCCTGTTAGTTACGCATGCATACACACACTTCTGAATTGTGAATTATTAACCAGAACTGCTTGAACACTTGTGTTTTTTTTGTTTTTGTTTCCAATTGGATTCTATTCAAATTTCTGGGGTTCTCCCGGAGTGGTTTTCCACTTCTATGGCGGGTCCCGGCGGAGTCGCCAATTATGTTGCTCTTTTTAGCCTTAGTTTTATTAGCTCTGATAATGTCACCTTTGCTCACGAGTTGCCAGGTATCTTTCTGATACCGCTTGAACCACGTGGTTCAAGCTCGAGTTATGATTCATAAGTCAGCACACCGCTTAGTAAGATTGAAATCAACGGTCATTTATTATGTACAGCAATAGATACTTACACAATAATCCTACTATCTATATCAAAACCTACCACTACTGGCCAATACTTAACTATTGGGGATAGCCCACCAGGTCAGGGAAACAAATGGTTTATCGAATTGGGTCTGGCCTGCGGGATTCAAAAGGCTGATACGGGTCGATGGCTAGGAGTCTCTATCGGGTAGCGATTGCTGGAGTCAAACTTACAGTTTCTGGTCGATGTTCTTGCGAAGGTTGCGAGCAGGAGAAGAAGGGAGAGAAAGAGAGATCTGAACTTGGCCCCTCAATTTATAGGGCCCAGGGGCTTCCCGCCTCTCGGGGCGGCCCTTGACCCTGAGTCCCAAGTGATTGGACTTGTTCTCAATCACTGGATTCGATATGCTCCAATAATGGGGCGATTCCTCGATCGGGGGGTGGTCGTTCACCTGTCTTTGTTTCGGCCACTGCAGGCGCCGACAGGTCTGGCCCGGTATTCAATTGCTAATGTGTTGCAATTGTTCCCGGGGATAGCCGATTAAACTGCAGATGTCTGGGTTGATGAGCTGCTAATAGTCGTAGGTATCGATCTGGGCCGACTTCCCCAGAGCCGAAATCGCTATTCTGTCTGCAGCTGTCCGTTTGTGTCCTGTTCGCTGATTTTCCCATCAGTCTTTTTGGTTAGCCATTTTATATCGGGTTTTGGCCAAATTAATAGGAAATCAGCCATTTTCGGTGGCTACAGAAGTTCCTCCTAAACTCAGTCCTAAATCTACTTCCCCTTATTTTGAGGTTATGCCCCCTAGTTCTGCTTTCACCCACCAGTGGAAACAATCTGCCCGCATCTATCCTATCTATTCCCTTCATAATCTTATATGTTTCTGTAAGATCCCCCCTCATCCTTCTAAATTCCAACGAGTACAGTCCCAGTCTACTCAACCTCTCCTCGTAATCCAAACCCGTCAGCTCTGGGATTAACCTAGTGAATCTCCTCTGCACACCCTCCAGGTGCAGTACGTCCTTTCTCAAGTAAGGAGACCAAAACTGAACACAATACTCCAGGTGTGGCCTCACTAACACCTTATACAATTGCAGCATGACCTCCCTAGCCTTAAACTCCATCCCTCTAGCAATGAAGGACAAAATTCCATTTGCCTTCTTAATCATCTGTTGCACCTGTAAACCAACTTTTTGCGACTCATGCACTAGCACACCCAGGTCTCTCTGCACAGCAGCATGTTTTAATATTTTATCATTTAAATAATAATCCCTTTTGCTGTTATTCCTACCAAAATGGATAACCTCACATTTGTCAACATTGTATTCCATCTGCCAGACACTAGCCAATCCACTTAGCCTATCCAAATCGCTCTGCAGACTTCCAGTATCCTCTGCACTTTTTGCTTTACCACTTATCTTCGTGTCGTCAGCAAACTTGGACACATTGCCCTTGGTCCCCAACTCCAAATCATCTATGTAAATTGTGAACAGTTCTGGGCCCAACACTGATCCCTGAGGGACACCACTAGCTACCAGAGAAACACTCATTAATCCCCACTCTTTGCTTTCTATTAATTAACCAATCCTCGATCCATGCTACTACTTTCCCCTTAATGCCATGCATCTTTATCTTATGCAGCAACCTTTTGTGTGGCACCTTGTCAAAGGCTTTCTGGAAATCCAGATATACCACATCCATTGGCTCCCCGTCATCTACACTGTTATTGTCCTCAAAAAATTCCACTAAATTAGTTAGGCACGACCTGCCCTTTATGAACCCATGCTGCGTCTGCCCAATGGGACAATTTCCATCCAGATGCCTCGCTATTTCTTCCTTGATGATAGATTCCAGCATCTTCCCGACTACCGAAGTTAAGCTCACTGGCCCATAATTACCCGCTTTCTGCCCACTTCCTTTTTTAAACAGTGGTGTCACGTTTGCTTATTTCCAATCCGCCGGGACCACCCCAGAGTCTAGTGAATTTTGGTAAATTATCACTAGTGCATTTGCAATTTCCTTAGCCATCTCTTTTAGCACTCTGGGATGCATTCCATCAGGTCCAGGAGACTTGTCTACCTTTAGCCCCATTAGCTTGCCCATCACTACCTCCTTGGTGATAACAATCCTCTCAAGGTCCTCACCTGTCATAGCCTCAATTCCATCAGTCACTGGCATGTTATTTGTGTCTTCTACTGTGAAGACCGACCCAAAAAACCTGTTCAGTTCCTCAGCCATTTCCTCATCTCCCATTATTAAATCTCCCTTCTCATCCTCTAAAGGACCAATATTTACCTTAGCCACTCTTTTTTGTTTTATGTATTTGTAGAAACTTTAGATGGGTCCGTTGTCCCCTCCTGGCTCTTCTTAGCTCTCTCTTTAGGTCCTTCCTAGCTAACTTGTAACTCTTGAGCGCCCTAACTGAACCTTCATGTCTCATCTTTACATAAGCCTCCTTCTTCCTCTTGACAAGTGTTTCGACTGCTTTAGTAAACCTCGGTTCCCTTGCTCGACCACTTCCTCCCTGCCTGACAGGTACATACTTATCAAGGACACGCAGTAGCTGTCCCTTGAACAAGCTCCACATTTCCATTGTGCCCATCCCCTGCAGTTTTCCTCTCCATCCGATGCATCCTAAGTCTTGCCTCATCGCACCATAATTGCCTTTCCCCCAGAGAAACCCTTGCCCTGCGGTATATACCTATCCCTTTCCATCACTAAAGTAAACGTAATCAAATTGTGGTCACTATCACCAAAGTGCTCACCTACCTCCAAATCTAACACCTGTCCTGGTTCATTACCCAGTACCAAATCCAATATGGCCTCGCCTCTCGTTGGCCTATCTACATGCTGTGTCAGGAAACCCTCCTGCACACATTGGACAAAAACGGACTCATCAAAAGTACTCGAACTATAGCGTTTCCAGTCAATATTTGGAAAGTTAAAGTCCCCCATTACAACTACCCTGTTGCTTTCGCTCCTATCCAGAATCATCTTTGCAATCCTCTCCTCTATCTCTGGAACTTTTCGGAAGCCTATAGAAAACCCCTAACAGGGTGACCTCTCCTTTCCTGTTTCTAACCTCAGCCCATACTACCTCAGTAGACGAGTCCTCATCAAACGTCCTTTCCGCCACCGTGATACTGTCCTTGACTAACAATGCCACCCCTCCCCCTCTTTTACCCTCCTTTTACTTAGTCTCTCAGTAAAACAAAAAGTAAATAGCTTACCTGCTCACAGCACTGAGTCTTTATTTTTAGGTTAGAGGAGGAGGGAGGGTGGGAGACACTACACATGTAGTGTCTCGGGTTTCCTCACTATTCAAATTTATTGGGTAATACAAACCTTCCCAGGTCTCCGCACAGCCGACTTCCGGTTTCCTGCTGCTCTGAGAAAAAAAAAAACTCAGCTTCCCTTCCAGCTCTCCCCTCCAAAAATCGCTCCCCTCTCTGCCCGCTCCGCTGGAAGAATGAGCTAGTTAACTAGTGTACTAGTTAATTATTGTCTGCTGCCGCCTGCACAACCTATTGCTACGAAGCGGGGGTGTCTGGGCTGAGTGCGACATGAGATGTCTCCTCCAATTACGAGGCTAGTGAAGGAGATGGTGCTGCTGAGCAGAATGCTGCGAAGCCACAGGCAGAGGCCATTGCAGGGCACGATACAGCTGACAAACTCACAACAATATGATAGCTAACAGTTTATAGGCAGAGTGATCTGCCTAGACATTTTCTTAACTGTTTGGTTTTCTCTCCTCTACTGGCTGGGAGGCCCAGGCTTCTTTTTGGTTTCAGATGTGATACTTTCCTCAATTGTACCTTGATTCATGATTGCTGAATTGGAATTTCACTCCCTGACATCTGCCTGCTGGTGGTTTGATTCTTTGGATGCAAACTGTGCTGATAAATGCGCACATTAGAACGTGCAAAACATTCAGTCCTTCCCTGACCTTGGACACCTGTTAAGTAGAATTGATATTTTTATCATGCACTCACAAAGTTCCTGCATACAGCAACTTGTAAGCAATATCAGATCTTACCACGGAAGGGATGCACACATTTCACCCGATTGGGGTGCAGACCTTACAGAGAGGACTTTCAGGTGGAACCAGAAATAGGGATCCACAGGGAAGGAGAATTTGGACGTGAGGAATGTCGGATCAGCCATGATCCTATTGAAAGGCGGAGACCAAATGGGCCCCTCCTCTTCCTACTTCTTATGGGCTTAATACCATTTTCCCCTCGAGTTCATTTCTTCATGCAGACGGATAAAGGAAGATCGTGTACCTGTCGCCATTTGTCCACAGGCCCATTCTATTCCCTCTTACCTCATGGACTAAGACCTAGTCCGTCAATGAGGTTCAATGCATTTTGGTTGCAAACCAAATGCGGTATATACCTATCCCTTTCCATCACTAAAGTAAACGAAATCGAATTGTGGTCACTATCACCAAAGTGCTCACCTACCTCCAAATCTAACACCTGTCCTGGTTCATTACCCAGTACCAAATCCAATATGGCCACGCCTCTCGTTGGCCTGTCTACATACTGTGTCAGGAAACCCTCCTGCACACATTGGACAAAAACGGACCCATCTAAAGTTCTCGAACTATAGCGTTTCCAGTCAACATTTGGAAAGTTAAAGTCCCCCATAAAAACTACCCTGTTGCTTTCACTCCTATCCAGAATCATCTTTGCAATCCTTTCCTCTACATCTCTGGAACTTTTCGGAGGCCTATAGAAAACCCCTAACAGGGTGATCTCTCCTTTCCTGTTTCTAACCTCAGCCCATACTACCTCAGTAGACGAGTCCTCATCAAACGTCCTTTCTGCCACTGTAATCCTGTCCATGACTAACAATGCCACCCCTCCCCCTCTTTTACCACCTTCCCTGAGCTTACTGAAATATCTAAACCCTGGCACCTGCAACAACCATTCCTGTCCCTGCTCTATCCATGTCTCCGAAATGGCCACAACATCGAAGTCCCAGGTACCAACCCATGCCGCAAGTTCACCCACCTTATTCTGGATGCTCCTGGCATTGAAGAAGACACACTTTAAACCACCTTCCTGCCTGCCGGTACACTCCTGCAACTGTGAAACCTTACTCATGACCTCACTACTCTCAACCTCCTGTATACTGGAGCTACAATTCAGGTTCCCAATCCCCTGCTGAACTAGTTTAAACCCTCCCGAAGAGCATTCGCAAATTTTCCCCCCAGGATATTGGTACCCCTTTGGTCCAGGTGTAGACCATCCCGTTTGTAGAGGTCCCACCGGCCCCAGAATGAGCCCCAATTATCCAGAAATCTGAAACCCTCCCTCCTGCACCATCCCTGTAGCCCTGTGTTCAACTCCTCCCTTTCCCTATTCCTCGTCTCGCTATCACGTGGCACAGGTAACAACCCAGAGATAATAACTGTTTGTTCTAGATCTAAGTTTCCACCCTAGCTCCCTGAATTCCTGCCTTACATCCCTATCCCTTTTCCTACCTATGTCGTTGGTACCTATGTGGACCACGACTTGGGGCTGCTCCCCCTCCCCCGTAAGGATCCCGAAAACACGATTAGACAATTGGATATGCCCACATATTCTCCAAACAGGTAAGGATTTTCTATTTTAATAAGGTCACTCTTTCATCTCTGAAACTGCATTTACTGTGTCCCTTGCCTCTCCTTTGAGTGATCCTTACATCGACCCACATCTCACATCAGGGCAACAGGAGATGCAATGACCTCCCTGGACATTTTTTCAGATCTCAGAACATGCTGAGCAGCAAATAATATACGTGCCAAGGCCTCAAACTCACAAATGATGGCCAGTGCTGAATAATGTCTGTGGGACCAGTTTAGCTGGACAGCTGGTTTGTGATACAGAAAAAGGCCAACAGCGTGGGTTTAATTCCCATCCCAGCTAAGGCCCTGTCTTCACAACCTCGCCTCTTGCCTGAGGTGTGGTGACCCTCAGGTTAAACCACCACCAGTCAGCTCCCCCTATTGATGAGAAAAGCAGCCTAGGGCCTTCTGGGACGGTAGCGACTTGACCTTATGTGGGATTATTGAGTAATCACTATGTTGATAATGTGAGAGAAGTGAATCCATAAGAGTTTATTGTGACTCTGATGTATCCCCAAATTCCTCATCTTAAATGCCCATTACCACTGAAGCAACTTGCAGCAAGATGGGATTCAGCTTCCAAACTGTGCAAGTGAACACATATTTACAACTGTTAAAAGTATGTACAATGATTGTATCCCCATGCCATCGTGAACCGTGCAAGCTTATTTATCTTTCATTTTCTATTACCATGACTGGGTGTAGTCCCAACATCTGCAGCTGATGTATGGGATCCTGCTGACTGCTATATCCTGTTGACTGTGATGACTCAGTGGGCAACCAGAAGGCCCAGGTCTTCAAGGGTCTTCAGCTCAGGTGCAGATTCACCCTCCTCAACCTGACCTGTTGGAGGCATCAGGCACCCTTGGAGTGTCCTGGGATTAAGTGATAGCAGTCAGGCCGTCATCAGTGGATGAAGTCCGGTGGTTGGGGGGGGGGGGGGTCATTGGGGGTCATGGGGTCAATGGGGGGGGGGGTGTTCAGCTGTGGGTAGGGTGTTCAGTGATGGGGGCGGTCATGAAGATGTGTGGTCACTGAGAGGGCCAATTGGTGTGGTCAGTTGCAAGGATTGGGTGTTCAGTGGTGGGGAGTTGGGTGGTCAGTGAGGGGTTCAGGTGGCTGGGGTGATGGTCTATGAGGGTAGTTGGTGGGTAGTCAGGGATGGGGTCAGTCAGGAATGTCAGAAAAGCATGGGTGAGGGGGTAATCGGAGGTGATGGGGTGTATTGGAGGATTGGGGAGGTGGGGGGACAATCTGCAATATAGTTACGCAGGAGATAGAAATGGTTTTAATTCTTCTAACTTTTTCTGGGTAACAATTGCTGTGGGACAGTTGGAACCATCCAACGTTTATGATTTCAATGAGTTTCAATGGTTCCTTGAACAGGACAATTGTCCAAAAGAAGTTTGACCTTCCCGAGTAATTGCTGTGCAATCTGGGGACCTCCCTGGTGGGGGGTCTCCAGGTGCATCTTTGTTTACCTCGCGGTACGATGGCCTGGAGATTGGGCATTATGGTCCATTGTCTCTCTGACCACAAACACAAAATGAGAAACCGGAACTTCTGCAATGTTTTGAAAATCAATGTCCATTTTTTCAAGTGGGTTTCTTTTGAAAAGTGCAATGTTCACTTTCTAATTAGCTTTTTGGGCATGATGTGACCATGATGTGACCATGATGTGACCATGTTACTATCTACCTTTGATATCCAAAACCTCTTCTTAATACTTTTTCTTTAACTTTTTTTTGTTTATAAATTTAGAGTACCAATTCTTTTTTTTTCCATGAAGGTGCAATTTAGTGTGGCCAATCCACCTACCCTGCACATCATTGGGTTGTGAGGGTGAGACCCAGGCAGACATGGGGAGAATGTGTAAACTCCACACGGACAGTGACCTGGGGCTGGGATCGAACCCGGGTCCTCAGCACAGTGAGGCAGCAGTGCTAACCACTGTGCCACCATGCCACCCTTATTGCTACTTCTTTCATATGGATTATCACTTTGTGTTCTTGATGAAGTTCCTCTTACAATCTCTCTCTAAAGCTTGGTGGAATAATTACTCTTAAATCCCATAGGAGACTGGCAGTGTGGATGAGCAGAGAGATCTCGGTGTCCATGTACATAGATCCCTGAAAGTTGCCACCCAGGTTGAGAGGGTTTCTAAGAAGGCATACGGTGTGTTCGCTTTTATTGGTAGAGGGATTGAGTTTCGGAGCCATGAGGTCATGTTGCAGCTGTACAAAACTCTGGTGTGACCGCATTTGGAGTATTGCGTGCAATTCTGGTCACTGCATTATAGGAAGGATGTGGAAGCATTGGAAAGGGTGCAGAGGGGATTTACCAGAATGTTGCCTGGTATGGAGGGATGATCTTTTGAGGAAAGGCTGAGGGACTTGAGGCTGTTTTCGTTAGCGAGAAGAAGGTTAAGAGGTGACTTAATTGAGGCATACAAGATGATCAGAGGATTGGATAGGGTGGACAGTGAGAGCCTTTTTCCTCGGATGGTGATGTCTAGCACAAGGGGACATAGCTTTAAACTGAGGGGAGATAGATATAAGACAGAGGTCAGAGGTAGGTTCTTTATTCAGAGAGTAGTAAGGGTGTGGAATGCCCTGCCTGCAACAGTAGTGGACTCGCCAACACTAAGGGCATTCAAATGGTCATTGGATAGACATATGGACGATAAGGGAATAGTGTAGATGGGCTTTAGAGTGGTTTCACAGGTCGGCGCAACATCGAGGGCCGAAGGGCCTGTACTGCGCTGTAATGTTCTATGTTCTATGAGACAGATTTGATCATAAGGCCATAAGACATAGGAGCAGAGTTAGGCCACTCGGCCCATCGAGTCTGCTCCGCCATTCAATCATGGCTGATATGTTCCTCATCCCCATTCTCCTGTCTTCTCCCCATAACCCATGATCCCCTTATTAATCAAGAACCTATCTATCTCTGTCTTAAAGACACTCAGTGATTTGGCCTCCACAGCCACCCTCTGGCTGAAGAAATTTCTCCTCGTCTCAGTTTTAAAGGATCGTCCCTTTAGTCTGAGACTGTGCCCTCAGGTTCTAGTTTCTCCTACACAACCACTCTATCTTGGCCACTCAGTATTCGTTAAATTTCAATAAGATCCCCCCTCATCCTTCTAAAGTCCAACGAGTACAGACCCAGAGTCCTCAACCGCTCATCATATGATAAGTTCTTCATTCCAGGGATCATTCTTGTGAACCTCCTCTGGAACCTTTCCAAGGCCAGCACATCCTTCCTTAGATACGGGGCCTAAAACTGCTCACAATACTCCAAATGGGGTCTGACCAGAGCCTTATACAGCCTCAGAAGTACATCCCTGGTCTTGTATTTTATATTTGTATTTGACCTATACTCAGTTAATTTTTACATGTAAAATACTCCTGAAATTTCTCATCAACACACTTTTTAAGCCATCTATTCATGATGTAATTGAGCACTTTACTGAGCACTACATCCTGATGAGTTTCTTCACTAATTTCTCTGGCAGACAATGACATGCTATTGTGTATGTAATGTAATTGTAATTCACAGCTAACTTACTAAAAATGATTCGGACTTCAGGGAATTCAGGGAAATCTTGTAAGAAAGTCTGTATTTGCATGATCTGCTGACTTTGATATTTACCATCATACTGATGGCTAATTTTATCATTTGCTTCTCCTTGCTCAAAGATCACTTTGTTCTCTCCTCGTACTCCTTCAATGACAATGTTCTTACTGATCACCGCTGTAAATAACTTGGCCCCGTTTAACAATATCTTCTGATTTCTTCCCATATGGGGAATTTTGTTACCTCCTATCACCACCAATGTTAAATAAACAAAGAACAAAGAACAAAGAAATGTACAGCACAGGAACAGGCCCTTCGGCCCTCCAAGCCCGTGCCGACCATACTGCCCGACTAAACTACAATCTTCTACACTTCCTGGGTCCGTATCCTTCTATTCCCATCCTATTCATATATTTGTCAAGATGCCCCTTAAATGTCACTATCGTCCCTGCTTCCACTACCTCCTCCGGTAGCGAGTTCCAGGCACCCACTACCCTCTGCGTAAAAAACTTGCCTCGTACATCTACTCTAAACCTTGCCCCTCTCACCTTAAACCTATGCCCCCTAGTAATTGACCCCTCTACCCTGGGGAAAAGCCTCTGACTATCCATTCTGTCTATGCCCCTCATAATTTTGTATACCTCTATCAGGTCTCCCCTCAACCTCCTTCATTCCAGTGAGAACAAACCGAGTTTATTCAATCGCTCCTCATAGCTAATGCCCTCCATACCAGGCAACATTCTGGTAAATCTCTTCTGCACCCTCTCTAAAGCCTCCACATCCTTCTGGTAGTGTGGCGACCAGAATTGAACACTATACTCCAAGTGTGGCCTAACTAAGGTTCTATACAGCTGCAACATGACTTGCCAATTCTTATACTCAATGCCCCGGCCAATGAAGGCAAGCATGCCGTATGCCTTCTTGACTACCTTCTCCACCTGTGTTGCCCCTTTCAATGACCTGTGGACCTGTACTCCTAGATCTCTTTGACTTTCAATACTCTTGAGGGTTCTACCATTCACTGTATATTCCCTACCTGCATTAGACCTTCCAAAATGCATTACCTCACATTTGTCCGGATTAAACTCCATCTACCATCTCTCCGCCCAAGTCTCCAGACAATCTAAATCCTGTTGTATCCTCCGACAGTCCTCATCGCTATCCGCAATTCCACCAACCTTTGTGTCGTCTGCAAACTTACTAATCAGACCAGTTACATTTTCCTCCAAATCATTTATATATACTACAAAGAGCAAAGGTCCCAGCACTGATCCCTGTGGAACACCACTGGTCACAGCCCTCCAATGAGAAAAGCATCCTTCCATTGCTACTCTGTGCCTTCTATGGCCTAGCCAGTTCTGTATCCACCTTGCCAGCTCACCCCTGATCCCGTGTGACTTCACCTTTTGTACTAGTCTACCATGAGGGACCTTGTCAAAGGCCTTACTGAAGTCCATATAGACAACATCTACTGCCCTACCTGCATCAATCATCTTAGTGACCTCCTCGAAAAACTCTATCAAGTTAGTGAGACACGACCTCCCCTTCACAAAACCGCGCTGCCTCTCACTAATACGTCCATTTGCTTCCAAATGGGAGTAGATCCTGTCTCGAAGAATTCTCTCCAGTAATTTCCCTACCACTGAAGTAAGGCTCACCGGCCTGTAGTTCCCGGGATTATCCTTGCTACCCTTCTTAAACAGAGGAACAACATACAACATTGGCTATTATCCAGTCCTCCGGGACATCCCCTGAAGACAGCGAGGATCCAAAGATTTCTGTCAAGGCCTCAGCAATTTCCTCTCCAGCCTCCTTCAGTATTCTGGGGTAGATCCCATCAGGCCCTGGGGACTTATCTACCTTAATATTTTTTAAGACACCCAACACCTCGTCTTTTTGGATCTCAATGTGACCCAGGCTATCTACACCCCCTTCTCCAGACTCAACATCTACCAATTCCTTCTCTTTGGTGAATACTGATGCAAAGTATTCATTTAGTACCTCGCCCATTTCCTCTGGCTCCATACATAGATTCCCTTGCCTATCCTTCTGTGGGCAAACCCTTTCCCTGGCTACCCTCTTGCTTTTTATGTGCGTGTAAAAAGCCTTGGGATTTTCCTTAACCCTATTTGCCAATGACTTTTCGTGACCCCTTCTAGCCCTCCTGACTCCTTGCTTAAGTTCCTTCCTACTTTCCTTATATTCCACGCAGGCTTCGTCTGTTCCCAGCCTTTTAGCCCTGACAAATGCCTCCTTTTTCTTTTTGACGAGGCCTACAATATCACTCGTCATCCAAGGTTCCCGAAAATTGCCGTATTTATCCTTCTTCCTCACAGGAACATGCCGGTCCTGTATTCCTTTCAACTGACACTTGAAAGCCTCCCACATGTCAGATGTTGATTTGCCCTCAAACATCCGCCCCCAATCTATGTTCTTCAGTTCCCGCCTAACATTGCTATAATTAGCCTTCCCCCAATTTAGCACATTCGTCCTCGGACCACTCTTATCCTTGTCCACCAGTACTTTAAAACTTACTGAATTGTGGTCACTGTTACAGAAATGCTCCCCTACTGAAACATCTACCACCTGGCCGGGCTCATTCCCCAATACCAGGTCCAGTACCGCCCCTTCCCTAGTTGGACTGTCTACATATTGTTTTAAGAAGCCCTCCTGGATGCTCCTTACAAACTCCGCCCCGTCTAAGCCCCTGGCACTAAGTGAGTCCCAGTCAATATTGGGGAAGTTGAAGTCTCCCATCACCACAACCCTGTTGTTTTTACTCTTTTCCAAAATCTGTCTACCTATCTGCTCCTCTATGTCACGCTGGCTGTTGGGAGGCCTGTAGTATACCCCCAACATTGTGACTGCACCCTTCTTATTCCTGATCTCTACCCATATAGCCTCACTGCCCTCTGAGATGTCTTCCCGCAGTACAGCTGTGATATTCTCCCGAACAAGTAGCGCAACTCCGCCTCCCCTTTTACATCCCCCTCTATCCCGCCTGAAACATCTAAATCCTGGAACGTTTAGCTGCCAATCCTGCCCTTCCCTCAACCAGGTCTCTGTAATGGCAACAACATCATAGTTCCAAGTACTAATCCAAGCTCTAAGTTCATCTGCCTTACCCGTAATGCTCCTTGCATTAAAACATATGCACTTCAGGCCACCAGACCCACTGTGTTCAGCAGCTTCTCCCCGTCTGCTCTGCCTCAGAGCCACACTGTCCCTATTCCCTAGTTCTCCCTCAATGCTCTCACCTTCTGACCTATTGCTCCCGTGCCCACCCCCCTGCCATACTAGTTTAAACCCTCCCGTGAGACACTAGCAAACCTCGCGGCCAGGATATTTATGCCTCTCCGGTTTAGATGCAACCCGTCCTTCTTATACAGGTCACACCTGCCCCGGAAGAGCTCCCAGTGGTCCAGATAATGGAAACCCTCCCTCCTACACCAGCTGTTTAGCCACGTGTTTATCTGCTCTATCTTCCTATTTCTAGCCTCACTGGCACGTGGCACAGGGAGTAATCCCGAGATTACAACCCTCGAGGTCCTGTCTTTTAACTTTCTGCCTAGCTCCCTGAACTCCTGCTGCAGGACCTCATGCCCCTTCCTGCCTATGTCGTTAGTACCAATATGTACAACGACCTCTGCCTGTTTGCCCTCCCCCTTCAGGATTCCCTCTACCCGTTCGGAGACATCCTGGACCCTGGCACCAGGGAGGCAACATACCATCCTGGAGTCTCTTTCACGTCCACAGAAGCACCTATCTGTGCCCCTGACTCTAGAGTCCCCTATTACTATTACTCTTCTGCGCTTTGACCCTCCCTTCTGAACATCAGAGCCAGCCGTGGTGCCACTGCTCTGGCTGCTGCTGTTTTCCCCTGATAGGCTATCCCCCCCGACAGTATCCAAAGGGGTATATCTGTTCGAGAGGGGGACAACCACAGGGTATTCCTGCACTGACTGCCTGCCCTTTCTGGTGGTCACCCATTTCTCTGCCTGCACCTTGGGTGTGACCACATTTACATAACTGCGATCTATGACGCTTTCTGCCACCTGTATGCTCCTAAGTGCATCCAATTGCTGCTCCAACCGAACCATGCGGTCTGTGAGGAGCTCCAGTTGGGTGCACTTTCTGCAGATGAAGCCATCCGGGACGCTGGAAGCCTCCCGGACCTGCCACATCTCACAGTCAGAGCACAGCACCCCTCTAACTGACATTGCGTCAATTAATTAAAATTAAAATTTGTCTTTTTAAAAAAAATATTTTAATAAAAATTTCAAAGTTACTGTCAACTATCTGTTTCCTAGCACTAGATTTCTAATAGAAATGTGATAGCTAACTATAATACTCTCCGATCTCTGGCTTAGATATCCCTCTAAATTATAATTAAGTTATTATGTTTAATTAGTTACCAAATACTCAAATTTTTTTAAAATTTAGGGTAGAATCCCAACCAGCCACTCTGGCCACAGCTTTTCTGTGATGTCACTTCAGTTTCCCCCCGACACACACAATTTGAAAAAAGGTATAAAAGTAAAAATAAGTAAAAATCACTTACTTACCTTCTTACCTTCTGAGTGTCTTAGATGTTCTCAGGTTCTCTCGCTGACAGAGACTGCTCCTCCACCTCCAAACCTTGACCTGCACAATGCTAATAATATAATAATAATATAATATGGCACTTACCTTACACCAATGGGTCTTATTATTAGGTTAGAGGAGGAGGGCGGGTGGGAGACACTACACGTGTAGTGTCTCGGGTTTCCTCTCCACCAGAATTTATTGGTTGGGGGGGGGGGAACTTCCCAGAGGTCCGCGGGTCGAACTTCCGGCTCCCGCCTTATATAAAAACAAATAAAACAGAAAAGAAGAACAGACACGGGACCAGGTAAGGCTTGTTAAAGTAAGTACTCCCAGAGGGCCCCTGCGCACCGCTGCCGCCGAAATCCAAAGGGCTGCTCCTGTAAAGGCAAGGCTTTTTAAAGTAAGTACTCACCTCCCAGAAGGCCCCTGCGCACCGCTGCCGTCGAAATCCAAAGGGCTGCTCCTGTAAAGGTAAGTGGTTTTAACGTCGCTACTCACCTCCCAGAAGGCCCCTGCGCACCGCTGCCGCCGAAATCCAAAGGGATTGCAGGATAGCAGGATGCAGGATCAATAGCAGGATGCATCCTCAAATTCCACTCTAACACCCAACATATGTAATACAGTTATTGGAATAACTAGTCAGTTTCAGACCAGTTTGAGACATCTTGTACTCTCCTTCCGAGATAACAGAATCTTCTGAAGCTGTGTCATGATAACAGCAAGTTGTCAAACTCCAACTTTCTTTTCTACTGTTACTCTCATCTTCTATGTGCTGTTTTTCTCTCTTCTAACTGAGCACATACAACTCTTCCTGCTCGTTAACATTAACTTCTCTTTCCACATCTATTATCCACATTTGAGAATTTTCAGACTCCTGCACTAGCACTGAATTTATAATAATCTTTATTATTGTCACAAATAGCTTATATTAACATGCTTGACAACATGAACCTGGAAGGTGCCAACACAGAAACCAAGTTGATCAGTTGAGGCAGAGAAAACAGGAGCGACAGCTACAGAAGGGGAGAAGCATTCAGCAGGTTAAAAATGAAACACTGTCTGAGGAGAAACCAAAGTTAAAAAAAAGGGGCAGCACGGTAGCATTGCAGCTAGCACAATTGCTTCACAGTTCCAGGATCCCAGGTTCGATTCCGGCTTGGGTCACTGTCTGTGCGGAGTCTGCACATCCTCCCCGTGTGTGCGTGGGTTTCCTCCGGGTGCTCCGGTTTCCTCCCACAGTCCAAAGATGTGCAGGTTAGGTGGATTGGCCATGATAAATTGCCCTTAGTGTCCAAAATTGCCCTTAGTGTTGGGTGGGGTTACTGAGTTATGGGGATAGGGTGGGGGTGTTGACCTTGGGTAGGGTGCTCTTTCCAAGAGCAGGTGCAGACTCGATGGGCCGAATGGCCTCTTTCTGCACTGTAAATTCTAAACACTGCAATGAAGTTACTGTGAAAATCCCCTGGTCGCCACACTCCGGCGCCTGTTCGGGTACGCAGAGGGAGAATTCAGAATGTCCAATTCACCTAACAAGCACGTCTTTTGGGATTTGTGGGAGGAATCCGGAGCACCCAGAGGAAACCCATACAGGCAGGGGAAGAACGTGCAGGCTTCGCACAGACAGTGACCCAAGCCGGGAATCCAGGCGCTGTGAAGCAACAATGCTAACCACTGTGCTATAAAACTGTGAGCAGTGATCATCAACGTGATACAGCAGTGATGAAAGAAATTCCCCTTCCACATTTTATAACTGCTGTAATTGCATTATTTAGCTCTGTCTAAATGTATTACCCAGGGCTATGCAAGGGGATCACAGAGAAATTGTGATCATTTCAAGTGGAACTCAATGAAACAGACTCATGAATTGTAATTCGAACTGTCATTGAACGAGAACGAGATCTAAAAATAAAATGCAAGCAACTCAGACGTATGAAAGTAATTTGTTGTTTTAAAAGCCTCCAGTGTTCGCTATCTGGTTATTCTGCATAAAATATAACAACAGTTCCTGTGACTTTTGCTTGAAGCTGGGATCTTTTTTGCTGTTTTAGTTGCAAATTTAAAATTATATCTGGAACTGAAACATCCAACTGCGAGGCTGATGACCCTGTTCAAGACAGCAGGGGCATGATTGTAGCGACAATAATTAACTCGGAGGTGGATTTCTAAACTAGCTCAAACTAGGATTCGGGTTAGGATTAGGAGTAGGCCTATGATTAATGCAATGGTCGGGATCTAATGAGGGTTTGGATCACAGCCAGGGCTGTCTACACAATTTAACAACTTTGCTCCTTCAGATGGACGAGTTGGCGCTGGCTGATAGCTATATCGCTGTGAGCTGAACAATATACATTCTGCCTCAACTCCCGTTCTCACTCAAGTGTTACATTTACATAGTGAGAGAGTGGTGACATTCTGACAGCGCTTTGTTCGAACAGAACTGTGATCACCTACTAACAGCTTGATACATTCCTGGGGGCTAAATGTGTATCTCCAGTCGGGCTAGGAAGCATGCAAAATTGGGAATTCTGTGCAGGCAGTTATTTCTACTCTGAGACTCAACTGACAGTCTTGTGAATCTTGTTAGGAGCAATGCTGCTCTCAAGCAGAAACTTTACTCTCGTCCGTTAAACAAGATCCTCTTAGTGATCAACCACAAAGTAGTACAGATAGGTCTGGAAGCAAATCTCTAACCTCAGCAATTGGAAGGAAAGAAAACAAATGTATTTCCAAAAAGAAAAAGAATTGCTATCTTTACACATTTGCTCTCTCTGCCATCCATCCATGTTAGTTGGAGGAAGAGAAATGAATTGAAAGAAAAGACCTTGGGGCATGTTTCTGACTGAATGTTTTGGTGGCCTATCTTGAACATTTAATTTACTCTCTCTTCTTCGCTGCTATCAATGCTCGTCCTCCGTAAACCTGTCATAAGGTGTGATAACTGACTTGGCTTGATTAATACTCCAGTCTTCCCTGCTGCCCACCCATCGTCAGATCACAGCCAATATTAGATATCCGTGCAGAATCAATACCACATTCTGAAGATCTGCCTCTCTCCCTTCCATAAAACCATTTGCACATTAGAAGAATAAGATATGTTCCCCTAATGGCTGTCCTGTTAAATTCTTGCTCTTGCTCACGTATTTGCTTTGTTCGGCCCCTTGTTCCGCACTGTAACCAATCACAGTTTGTCGATGTACCATTTGTCAATGTTGTTTGTTGATTATTCTTTTGTCTACTATGTACGTACTGTGGACATTCCCTCGGCTGCAGAAAAATACTTTTCACTGTACTTCGGTACATGCAACAATAAATTAAATCAAATCAAATCACTTGGAAATGTGAGCCACACAAACTAGGAGAATCCAATCTCTGAGCTGATCTGAAATAAACCAGCAAATATCACATTCCAGGGAACTGCTGGGAAGATTGTTCGGATTGCACCTGATTGTGATATGAGATCATTGAATAATTGCCAAACTCATTGAAGATTGGCGACATGAATGAAAAATTAGAGGACAGCTGGCATTTTCAGGAGAGAAGTGAAAATATGTTTTTTTAAATATCGGTGCACAATTTGCTAACAACGAGGCCCGAGGCCATCAAGTGACAGGAAAAAATCAACCAATTAAAATAAACCAACAAAAAAATAAACATTGACAAATGCTTTAACCCAAAAGATGTTTCTGTACATTTAAACTAAACAAATTGTTGAAGATAAAATGGAATCCAACATCAGCCAAACTCCAAGGTCACTCTGAGCTGAGAGGATTCTGATGTTTTGTAATGAAATACTGCAAAGTTTAATTTTCAGGGTTAAAGTATGAACTGAACCACAATTATCCCTGAAGTAGAAACAAACACCTGATCGCAGTCACAGTTTACAGTCAGTCCTAGTTTCACCCTCCCCCAACTAACATCTCAAGTCCCATCTGGTGCTGGGTCTTGTTGATCCTTTCCCTTTTAATTATACAACACTAATGGCTTAAATAATTAAAACATTTAACGAAGAAAGATATTAATCAGAATCAGATATGGTAATCCTGCAATAAACCCTTGCACTGAATTGAGTTACATCCTCAATTTCCTTTCTTGGGTTAGATCCTCATTTTGAGTTACAGCTTGGGGAAGTGTTCGGGGGGGGGGGGGTTGTTCAGGGGGGTGGTGGGGGTGCTACAGTGGGGCCTGGTGTTTATCAGGAGAAAGAGGTAAATGGGAAGACGAGTCATTCTTTAGTACCATCCACACTCAACTAACCCAGAGCAATAAGAGACCCAGGACATGTCACAACCATCATTTCACTGATGGAACAGAGAGTGAAATGAAAAGATAAAATTAAAGGAAATATGAAAGAATTGAGTAAATATGCAAATGAAATACTTTTGACACATACAAACTCAACTTAACAAAACTTCAAATCATATTTTGAGAGCTCTAATTTGTTTGCCACAAGTATTTAAGTGGCCCCTTTCTGAAATGGGATCTATTTCTCCCATATGCAAAAACTAACTCCCTTTATGAGCAGAGTTCTGGAACATTGTCCTGTCATCCACAGATCTACGTTGGGAATACCTACCAGGCTGAATTTCTTTGATAGTATGGAAGTAAGAGAGTTACAATTACAGCATAGTGAGCAGTATAGTGATAGATAAAAAGCTGCTAAAAAGATTGGTAGCATTCCAGGTAGAGACGTTGCCAGGCCCGGATGGGATGCATCCTAGATTGCATATTGCAGAGCCATTGACAAAAATTTTCCAGGATTAGTCCTCCCCTCATTTCTGCTTGATCCTCACCACTTCCTCCCCAGCCATCCATATATGACCCCAATCCTACCCTCCCCTTCCATGTCCTGAAGCAGCAACCGTTCCAATAGGGCACATTTCGGCAGCCTAGGAAACCCTCTCCATACTTCCGTGCAAAGTCCCTCACTTGTAAATACCTAAATTCACTTCCCTTTGGGAGCTCTACCTTCTCCCGCAGCTCTTCCAGACTTGCTAACCTCTCCTCCAGGTATAGATCCCGCGCCCTCACCAGCCCACCTCTCTCTACCTCCTGTACATGACATCCGTCTGCCCTGGTTTGAACCAATGGTTCTCACACAATGGTGCTAACACCGACATCCCCTCCATCCTGAAGTGTCTCCTCAGCTGGTTCCACTCCCTAATCGTGAACTGTACAAACGGGCTCTCTGTGTACCTCCTGTGTACCAGCAGTAGCGACGCCGTCACCATGGCCCTCAGGCGGGACCTCCTTCAGGACTTTTCCTCCATTCCTACATCCTGACCCATCCTAACCCCTCTTCTTCCCACCGCCACCTCACTTTCTCCACATTCGCTGCCCAATAATAGTGCAGCAGGTTCAGTAAGGACAACCCCCCTTTCTGCCTCTGTAGCAGGGCCCTCTTTACCCTGGGTACTTTCCACGCCATATAAACTCCGAAATCTCTGCATCCAGCTTACGGAAAAAGGCCTTCGGAATAAAGATCGGGAGAGTCTGGAATGCTAATAGAAACCTTGGCAGGACATTCATTTTCACCACCTGGATCCTCCTCGACAGTGGCAGATGCAGAGTATCCCATCTCAGTGTATCCCATCTCCTAAAGTCCTCCTTTATCTCCTCCAATAACTCAGTTAAGTTCCATTTGTACAACGTCGCCTGGACCCCCAGATACCTAAACCTATCCCTGGCTACCTTAAATGGCAACACCCCCAGATTGCCTCCCCGACCCTCCTCATTCACCGGAAACACCTTGCTCTTTCTAACCTGACAAGGACCCGAAACTCTCGAAAATGCCCACAATTCTTCCCATGCTCTCCAATGGGTCTGACACATATAACAGCAGGTCATCCGCTTATAGTGACACCCGGTGCTCCCTACTCCCCCTCATAAGCCCTGCCATTCTGCTGACTCCCTAAGGGCTATCGCCAAGGGCTCTATCACTAGTGCAAACAGCGGCGACAGCGGACACCCCTGCCTCATTCGCCGATTCAACCCGAAGCTCCGTGAACTAATTTTGTTTATCCGTACACTCACCACTGGAACCACATACAGCAGATGCACTCACGCCACAAACTTCGGCACAAACCCAAACCTTCCCAGAACATCGAACAGGTACCACTACTCACCCAGTCGAAAGCCTTCTCCGCATCCATAGAGACCACTACCTCCGGTACGCATCCCCTTGACGGGGTCATGATCATATTCAATAACCGCCTAATATTACGAGAGTTGCCCATCCTTCATGAAGCCTGTTTGGTCCTCTGCAACCACCCGCGGAACACAACCTTCCATCCTCCCCGCCACTAACGTAGTCAACACTTTCACGTCTGTATTTAACAATGATATGGGCCTGTACGATCCACACTCTAGCGGGCCCTTCCCTTTCTTTGGAATTAGCGTGATTCCACATTGGCACCTGTGTCAGTGTCTCCAGCAGTTCACCCTTCTCCAGCAGCTCGATAAATGCCCTGAATAAATGTGGTGCCAACGTCGCAAACTCCTTGTAGAACTCCTCTGGGTAACCGTGTGGCCCCGGGGCCTTCCCCAACTTCACCCCTTTTAATTTATCTATCAAGTCCCTCAGCCCTAGATGCTCTTCCAGAGTCTGCCTCTTCTCCTCATCCAGCTGTAGGAATTCCAGCCCATCCAAAAACCGCCCCACATTCCCTACCCCCCCCCGTCCCCCCCTCCCCACCCCCCACCTCCCGGATCTTTACAATTTACCAGGATGTTGCCTGGAATGGAGAGTAGGTCTTACGAGGAAAGGTTGAGGGTGCTAGGCCTTTTCTCATTAGAACGGAGAAGGATGAGGGGCGACTTGATAGAGGTTTATAAGATGATCAGGGGAATAGATAGAGTAGACAGTCAGAGACTTTTTCCCCGGGTGGAACACACCATTACAAGGGGACATAAATTTAAGGTGAAAGGTGGAAGATATAGGAGGGATATCAGAGGTAGGTTCTTTACCCAGAGAGTAGTGCGGGCATGGAATGCACTGCCTGTGGAAGTAGTTGAGTCGGAAACATTAGGGACCTTCAAGCAGCTATTGGATAGGTACATGGATTACGGTAGAATGATATAGTGTAGATTTATTTGTTCTTAAGGGCAGCACGGTAGCATTGTGGATAGCACAATTGCTTCACAGCTCCAGGATCCCAGGTTCGATTCCGGCTTGGATCACTGTCTGTGTGGAGTCTGCACATCCTCCCCGTGTGTGCGTGGGTTTCCTCCAGGTGCTCCGGTTTCCTCCAACAGTCCAAAGATGTGCAGGTTGGGTGGATTGGCCATGATAAATTGCCCTTAGTGACCAAAATTGCCCTTAGTGTTGGGTGGAGGTGTTGACCTTGTGTAGGGTGCTCTTTCCAAGAGCCGGTGCAGACTTGATGGGCCGAATGGCCTCCTTCTGCACTGTAAATTCTATGATAATCTATGATTAATCTGGGACAAAGGTTCGGCACAACATCGTGGGCCGAAGGGCCTGTTCTGTGCTGTATTTTTTCTATGTTCTAATTTCTCATAATACTCCCTGATCGCCTCATTTATCCTCCCCAGCTCCAACACTACCCCCCCCCCCCCCCCTTCCCTGTCCGTGCCCTCAAGATTTCCCTGGACACGGCCTGCCTCCATTGCTGATGGGCTAGTGTACGGCTCGCCTTCTCTCCATATTCATACTGCACCACCTTGCCCTCCTTAGCTGCCCAATAGCCCTTCATGACATTGGCCTATTGAATTGCCCCTGTAACTTCTTTCTCTTTGCCAATCGCTACACGGTGGGATCCCTCGAATATTCTCTGTCAACATCGACTATCTCATCCAATAACCATCCATAATCCTCTCACCTCCTCCTCTCTCCGTGTGCCTTAAACAAGATAATCTCCTCCTGAACCATCTCCCAGAATGTGGCCGCCGATACCTCCCCATTTTGGTTCAGCTCCACATAGTCCGTAATCACCGACCGCACTTTATCACAGCACCCTCTGTCCGTTAACAGCCCCGAGTCTAACCGCCATCCCGGCCTCTGTTGCTCTATAGCTAAGTCTAACCTCCAGCCAGTGCAACGCGTGGTCTGAGATCACGATTCCCACATACTCTGCCCCCACCACTCCCTCCAACAAATCTTGGCTCACCACAAACAAATCAATTCTGGAGTCTACTTTTCCCTCGCGTAAGCTGAACCCTCTCCCTCGAGTTCTTAAACCTCCATGGGTCCATCATACCCATTCTTTCCATAAACCCTCCCAACTCTCTCACCATCTGCAGCCTTCCCATTGACCTGGGACTCGACTTGTCCACCCTCACCTCCAACACACAATGAAAGTTCCCTCCCATAATCAACTGGTACATGAGCAAGTCCGAAATCGCTCACAGCAACCCTCTCGTCGTCCCAATTCAGTGAACATACATTCACCAGCACTGCCGGCATCCCCTCCAGCACCCCGCTCACTATCCCGGCCGGGATTCTCCCTTCTGGGGACTAAGTCCCCACGCCGGCGGGAGAAACAGCGGCAACCACTCCGGCGACAACATCCCCCGAAAGTGCGGAATTCTCCACACTTTCGGGGGCTAGGTGGACGCCAGAGGGATTGCCGCTGGCTGGACGGCGCGAGTTTGCGCATGCGCTGAAGGGCCAGCGTGATCTTGCACATGCGCAGACCAGCCGGCGTATTTTGCCACATGCGCGGGGGGTTCACTTCCCCGCGCCGGCCATGGCGGAGCCCTGCAGGGGCTGGCGCGGAACGAAGAAGTGCCGCCACGGAACAAGCCTGCCCGCAGATCGGTGGG
Organism: Scyliorhinus torazame; assembly: GCF_047496885.1. NCBI lineage: Eukaryota > Metazoa > Chordata > Chondrichthyes > Carcharhiniformes > Scyliorhinidae > Scyliorhinus > Scyliorhinus torazame. Next base: position 146,233,052 of record NC_092725.1, read on the forward strand.
CCCCAATCGCGGGCCAGGACACCGCGGGGGCCCCGCCTGGGGTCGGATCACCCCGCGACCCCCCCAGAGACAGCCCCCGCCGACCTCCCTGCCAGGTCCTGCCAGTGCGTGAGTTGAGTGATGCACGCCGGTGGGACTGGCCAAAAACAGACGGCCGATCGGGGCCCGGAGAATTGCCGGGGGGGCTGCTGCCAACGGCCCCCGACCGGCATGGTGTGAATCCCACCCCCACCAGAAAAACGGCGCCAGAGAATACGGCAGTCGGCGTCGGGGCAGAGGGGCGGAATTCGGGCCGCCCCTCGGGGATTCTCCGACCCCGAATCCTGCCCCACGTGTCTCCCAGCACTTACTTCCTCAACAGGATGCCCTCCCGACTTTGAGTCAAACTCCAAGTGAAACACCTGACCCACCCATCCCTTTCTCAACTTAACCTGATCCCTCACGCAGAGCTGCGTCTCCCGCAGAAAGACCACGCCCGCCTTCAAGCTCCTCAAGTGCGAAAAGAAACAAGACCTCTTCACGTTCCATGTTATGAATCTTACTGGAGGCTTGCGCCTCTACTCCCCTCTACTGTCCGCCATCCTTCCGTACCGATTCTGTCCCCTTTAATTTCACCCTAGACCGGGCTCATTCCAGATGGCCCCCCTTCTCCGCCAATGACCTCACTTCTCCTCCAACACTGCCACGTCGCATTCCCCTCCCTCCTTCTGACTTAGAGACATGTGCGCTCTGTCCAACTCTGGGGCCTTGTCCAACAGCCTCTCCGCCAACAGCCCAGCCAGAATCCTCGAGGCGTATCCCGTGGCACTCATGCCTTCCACACCTTCAGGCAGGCCAACGACACACAGGTTCTGCCTTCTGGATCTGTTCTCCTGCTCCTCTACCTTTGCTCTTAGCGACTTGCAAATGTCCCCCAGGAGCCCCACCTCCCCGACCAACTTCACCACCTGATCACTGTGGTCAGACATCACCCTCTCCATCTCCCTGATCTGCGATCCCTGTGCCTCCAGGCACTTCTCAACTCTCTCCATCGATCCTTTCAAGGGTCCAACCGCTCCTTCGATGGATATTCTTGCATCTCATTTCTCTGCTGGCGGAACTCCTCTCCAATAATCGCCACAGCTGCTCCATCTGGGGTTTTCCAACTTGCGACGACCCTTCGCCTTCCGCCATCTTTCCAATTGTTGCTGTGCCACAGGTCTCGGCCAGTTCCTTGGCCAGGTCTCCAGGTCTTTAACCTACTTCTGCTGGGTCTGATAACTAGCAGACATGCCACTCCCGGGGGGGAACTTTTCCACACCTTCAGCTACACTTTCCCCTCAAACATCTCCCATTTTAGGGTAAAAAGAGCTCAGTTCTATGCCTTCGAGCCGGAACTGCCCTATGTGCGACCACTCACTCTATCGCCGCCACCGGAAATCGTCTTTGCGCATTCATGACCATAAAATACATTGATTGATTAGTGAAGCCCTATGAGCACATGACTGGAATCATGAGATTAGTGCCAGCGAGCTCTGCATAAGAGACAAAGAGATTTCATCAGCGAAACCTCGAGGAACAACATTGCAGAAGGATGAAGCCTCAAGCCTCCATCTTGAAGATGGAGTCTGATCCCCACTTGTGCCTGGCCAGTGTGATGGGGCAGCGATGCCCTTCACGTGTCCACTACTAGAAGTTAAATAAGTATTAACAGTTTAGCCTGTGCTTGTGAACCTGTAGTGGTAGTACAGGAAGGTAGAATCATTAACCAAAGAGAAAATGCTGGAAAATCTCAGCAGGTCTGGCAGCATCTGTAAGGAGAGAAAAGAGCTAAAGTTTCGAGACCAGATGACCCTTTATCAAAGGTAGAATCATTTATGTGCTTTCAATGCAGTGTATGATAAAACCTCTCTTGCAGTTGTGAATGCATTGGGATTTTATATTATGTTTAACACAGAAGTGATTTGATTCAGAATTAAAAGTTTGTGTCCACCAATCGACGAGAATGAGAGTCTTGATCAACACTATGTGCAGGTCCGAAGCTAGGGACTTCCAGATCTCATGGTCCTGTCCCCGTCACCTCTCGCTGATCGGCACAGGGTTTGTCTGTGTGAGAGGGGGGGGGATGCTGGTTTCCTCTAGGTAGATGCCTGGTGTGGGACATCTTTTAACGTGCGTGTGCCATTGCACATCAACAGACACGCAGTCCTCGACAAAGAGTAGGTCCAATTCCAGTGGCAAGGGAACTTCGGCAACTGGGGATCTCCCTACTGCCGCAGCCTTCATCTGCCATCGCAGCCATAGATACTTCAGTTATGAGGACTTGTTTTGGATTAGGCTTTGTCTGGTTCATCCCCTCCAACTTTACCATCATGGATAACCATGCCAGGAGCTTAAAACTCCTGACGGCATTGCTCCCGGGATCAATGGAACGTTCAAGTCTCTCCACCACAGCAAGGTACCAATCCAAGGAAAGGAGTTCCCGTTTTGAGGAAGGACATTATTGGTGGAGAAGATGAAGGTGGCCAGTTACCTGAGCCTCAATATGGTATCTACAAGGTCAGGAATAAAAGAATGACTAGGTTAAGAGTAGGGCCAGTCAAGGACAGGGATGGGAAGTTGTGTGTGGAGTCTGAAGAGATAGGCGAGATACTAAATGAATATTTTTCGTCAGTATTCACTCAGGAAAAAGAGAACGTTGTGGAGGAGAATGCTGAGACCCAGGCTAATAGAACAGATGGCATTGAGGTACGTAGGGAAGAGGTGTTGGCAATTCTGGACAGGCTGAAAATAGATAAGTCCCCGGGGCCTGATGGGATTTATCCTAGGATTCTCTGGGAAGCCAGGGAAGAGATTGCTGGACCTTTGGCTTTGATTTTTATGTCATCATTTGCTACAGGAATAGTGCCAGAGGACTGGAGGATAGCAAATGTGGTCCCTTTGTTCAAGAAGGGGAGTAGAGACAACCCCGGCAACTATAGACTGGTGAGCCTCACGTCTGTTGTGGGTAAAGTCTTGGAGGGGATTATAAGAGACAAGATTTATAATCATCTAGATAGGAATAATATGATCAGGGATAGTCAGCATGGCTTTGTGAAGGGTAGGTCATGCCTCACAAACCTTATCGAGTTCTTTGAGAAGGTGACTGAACAGGTAGACGAGGATAGAGCAGTTGATGTGGTGAATATGGATTTCAGTAAAGCGTTTGATAAGGTTCCCCACGGTAGGCTATTGCAGAAAATACGGAGGCTGGGGATTGAGGGTGATTTAGAGATGTGGATCAAAAATTGGCTAGCTGAAAGAAGACAGAGGGTGGTGGTTGATGGGAAATGTTCAGAATGGAGTTCAGTTACAAGTGGCGTACCACAAGGATCTGTTCTGGGGCCGTTGCTGTTTGTCATTTTTATCAATGACCTAGAGGAGGGCGCAGAAGGGTGGGTGAGTAAATTTGCAGACGACACTAAAGTCGGTGGTGTTGTCGACAGTGCGGAAGGATGTAGCAGGTTACAGAGGGACATAGATAAGCTGCAGAGCTGGGCTGAGAGGTGGCAAATGGAGTTTAATGCAGAGAAGTGTGAGGTGATTCACTTTGGAAGGAATAACAGGAATGCGGAATATTTGGCTAATGGTAAAGTTCTTGGAAGTGTGGATGAGCAGAGGGATCTAGGTGTCCATGTACATAGATCCCTGAAAGTTGCCACCCAGGTTGAGAGGGTTGTGAAGAAGGCCTATGTTGGTAGAGGGATTGAGTTCCGGAGTCATGAGGTCATGTTGCAGCTGTACAAAACTCTGGTACGGCCGCATTTGGAGTATTGCGTACAGTTCTGGTCACCGCATTATAGGAAGGATGTGGAAGCATTGGAGCGGGTGCAGAGGAGATTTACCAGGATGTTGCCTGGTATGGAGGGAAAATCTTATGAGGAAAGGCTGATGGACTTGAGGTTGTTTTCGTTAGAGAGAAGAAGGTTAAGAGGAGACTTAATAGAGGCATACAAAATGATCAGGGGCTTAGATAGGGTGGACAGTGAGAGTCTTCTCCCACGGATGGAAATGGCGAGCACGAGGGGACATAGCCTTAAACGGAGGGGTAATAGATATAGGACAGAGGTCAGAGGTAGGTTCTTTACGCAAAGATTAGTGAGGCCGTGGAATGCCCTACCTGCAACAGTAGTGAACTCGCCAACATTGAGGGCATTTAAAAGTTTATTGGATAAACATATGGATGATAATGGCATAGTGTAGGTTAGATGACTTTTGTTTTGGTGCAACATCGTGGGCCGAAGGGCCTGTACTGCGCGGTATCGTTCTATGTTCTAAGGTGGTCAGTGCCCTTGGTGCCAAGAGGCAAGGCAGCATTCCCACCCAAAAATGTAGAACCAATAGTCCGCAGGGAAATTCGGCTTCAGGGTACGGAGTGGCTGCCCCATGGGGCCTTCATCACTTTTCCCTCTGGTATGGCGAGCGTCAAGGATACCCAAATGGGGAACTTCCCAAGTCTCAATACATTTTAATAGGGTCTGCAGTCGAGAGTAGAGTCTGTTTTTTCTATCAGGATCAAAAGCCCCAGATGTTTGAGCCCATCGTATGTTTAAAGTCTATAATGCAACCTTTTAGAAGATCTGCACAATCGTGAATGATATTTCAGTGTGTACTGCAATTGAAGAAAATATTAACAGCCTAAATAAACCTGTTTACTTGTCTTCTATTGCAAAAGATGCTTCCAGTTAATGACTGGTTTCAATTCTATTGACCCCCAATCATTCCCATTGTGAGCCTCCTGCTCTAGCTGGAAAACCATACTCTCATTATTCTGAATCCTGTTCAGTTAGTGTGTACAGGACCCTCCAGTTCGCCACATGAAAACCAGTGAGGGCTTCCTGATGTAACTGTGTAAGGCTAATCAATATAGTCATGAGAGATACCAAAACGAGAAGAATTCATGACAAGTTTGAAGAGTCAAATAATTAAATTATGGATCACACTAATCTGAGAAAAGAATGATCGGTTTGTGCAGTTAATTGGAAATGAGCTCAGAGTTTCCCAAAGAGATTCTTGGGACTGCAATATGTACCTGACAGGGTTCTGGAGAAGCAAATTTGATCAATAAAACAAAACATAGCCAGTCTGGAACCACAGCAGATATTTGCAGAGCAGGAATTAAAAGAAAAGTGATTATTGTTTATGTGTTTTCTGTAACTTTTTAAAAAATGCTTATTGAGCATAATGAGTTTTAAAATATTTATTTTGTAAATGAAGGAACTTTGTTCTTTTATCAAGGCATTGTTTAAGAAACGCATTATGTGCTATCACCAGCTGTGGCAGCACATGCCTAATATTCCTGTAGCTTCCTGATGTAAGTTCATAGAATCAGAGAAAAATACAGCACAGGAGGAAGTCATTCAGTCTATCGTGGTGGTGTTAGGTTTCCGAAAGAGCTGCCAATTAGTCCCACACTCTGCTATTTTTCCAGAGCCCTGAACATGTTCTTTTTTAAATACATTTTCAATGGTCTTTTGAAAGCTGCTCTTGAATCTCCTTCCAGCATTCCTTCAGGCATGTACCGCAGAACTAAACTCAGAGAATTTCTTTCTCTTCATTGTCTCCCTGACTTTTTGTTAATTATCTTAAACTTGTATCCTCAACTTATCAACCCTTCTGCCAGTGGAAACAGTTTGGATTCATAGTTAATGACGGATAAGAAATTCTCACCTTCTACTCTTTCAAGACACCTCATAGCTTTGACCATTTAGCTCAGTGGGCTGGACAGCTGGTTCATGATGCAGAGCAAGGCCAGCAGCGTGGGTTCAATCCCCGTACCGGCTGAGGTTATTCATGAAGTTTTCAACTTTGCCCCTCACCTGAGGTTTCATTCATAGAATTTACAGTGCAGAAGGAGGCCATTCGGCCCATCGAGTCTGCACCGGCTCTTGGAAAGAGCACCTGACCCAAGGTCAATATCTCCACCCCATCCCCATAACCCAGTAACCCCACCCAACACTAAGGGCAATTTTGGACACTGAGGGCAATTTATCATGGCCAATCCACCTAACCTGCACATCTTTGGACTGTGGGAGGAAACCGGAGCACCCGGAGGAAACCCACGCACACACGGGGAGGATGTGCAGACTCCGCACAGACAGTGACCCAAGCCGGAATCGAACCTGGGACCCTGGAGCTGTGAAGCAATTGTGCTATCCACAATGCTACCGTGCGTGGTGATCCTCAGGTTAAATCATCACAATCAGCTCTCCCCTCAAAGGGGGAAGCAGCCTATGGTCACCTGGGACTATGGCATCTTTACCTTAATTTTGACCACCTCCTATTAAATATCCCCTTTACCTTCTTTGACCGAGAAAAGGTAATTCCAGCTCCCCTGGTCTCTATGAATAACTGAATTCCTTCATCCCTGGTACCACTGTGGTAAATCTCCTCTGCATCCTCTCCATGGCTTTCTAAAATGTGGTACCCAGAATTGCACACTGCATCTGAGGTTATTCTATATAACCTGCTGTCAAATAATATGAAGTGAATGCTCAGTAAACAATTTTTATATATTTGAATTGTGATACTGTCTGCAAGGGTGGTGGAAGAAGATCCGATAGTATAATTCCAAAGAGAATCGGATATAGGCTAAGAATCATAGAATCCGTACAGTGCAGAAGGAGGCCATTCAGCCCATTGAGTCTGGACCAGCCCTTGGAACGAGCACCTTATTTAAGCCCACACCTCTACCTTATCCCCATAACCCAGTGACCCCACTTAACTTTTTGGACACTAAGAGCAATTTATCACGGCCAATCCACCTAACCTGCACATCTTTGGACTGTGGGAGGAAACCGGAGCACCCGGAGGCAACCCACGCAGACACGGGGAGAACGTGCAGACTCCATCCGCACAGACAGTGACCCGAGGCCGGAATTGAACCCAGGTACCTGGAGCTGTGAGGCAGCAGTGCTAAACACTGTGCTACCGTGCCGCCCGCCTTGACAGGAGAAAATTTACAAGGTTATGTCGAAAGACAAGGGAGTGAAGCTCAGTCAGAGGGAGAGAATAGGTACAATGGGCCGAATGGGACCAGGGGTTATGGGGAGAAGGCAGGAGAATGGGGATGAGAAAAATATCAGCCATGATTGAATGGCGGAGCAGATTCGATGGGCCGAGTGGCCTAATTCTAATCCTATGTCTTGTGGTCTTATAGTCTTATGAATGGTTTTCTTCTGTGTTACATCATTCTACAATGTAATGAAGTGTGCATTACGTTTCGGTGAACTTTACATGGTGCCACTTGCAGTTTCTGTACTTTGGAGAGTTTAATCACATTTTTAAAAAAAATTTTTTTTTAAGAGTACCCAATTAATTTTTTCCAATTAAGGGGCAATTTAGCGCGGCCAATCCACCTACCCTGCACATCTTTGGGTTGTGGGGGCGAGGCCCACGCAGACACGGGGAGAATGTGCAAACTCCACACGGACATTGACCCGAGAAATCACATTTAGCCAAGAAAGGCCTTGGTCCAATATTTATGGGGGGGCTGTGGGTGAAACAGAAAATAATGGAAGAACCTGGCAAGTCCGGGAAGCAGGCCCCCTCCCGGTCCTCATGGCAGCACCACATTTACATTTCTTAGATCCATTTCCCAGTTACCAAATAGCTGGTCTGGAGGGAGTGAACACTAACAACAGGAGTCTGCCATCAGGGAGCGTCAGGAACACAGGAGGTGGAACAGGACAGCTCAAAGTGAGGCCTCAGAAAGATGCATTTGGGAGGTTGGTTATCCATGGTGTTCTTCAGAGGAAATGTCATTGACTTGTCAGGTGAGTGGGAATTACCGTGTAAATGTTATCAAACTGTTAGCTGACCCTGCAACAGGAATCAGGAGAGCTGAGGACAGGTCATCAGACAGAAGGAATTGGGGAGGCGGGGGAGTGGGAGTACTCGGGGTAGGTCAGCACTCAGGAGAACTCAAGGGGAGTTGTAGGTCAGCACTCAGGGGAACCTTGGGGAGGGGGGTAGATCAGCACTCAGGAAGACTGGGGCTTGCGTTGTTCCTGGACCATGCAATATGTGCTTATTGCAACCTCCTGGCTTTGCCTCAGTCTCCTTTGTCAGTGGTTCTCCATCGTATTGATGTATGTCTTAGGTCTCTACAACCTTGCCACAGGGTAGAACCTGGTTGTTCTGCCTCTCCTCCTCCTCCTTCCTGTGTGCATGGTGCTGCCTCTTTCTCCTGGCCTTTTGCCGTCCATTTGCGGGTTGATGGTGAGCGGTTTCTATAACGTCCATGTAAGAGGCGCCCTGACCATCTGTTATCTTCCTTTGCTCAAAGTGTGTGGTAGTATGTATTGGGGGTCATGTGGGACTGGAAGCCCTAATGTCATTGGCTGACAGATCCCGGGTCCTGGTTGGCCGTTGACCTCAAGCTCCGCCCTGAAGGCGGAGTATAAGAAGCCGGAGTCTTCCCCCGCAGGCCAGTTTACTATCGAGCTGCGGGGGAACAGACACGCTTAATAAAGCCTCATCTACTTCACTCTATTCGTCTCATGGAGTCTTTGTGCGCTACAATTTATTAAGCGTGCCTAAAAAGGACTATGGAGCTCAGGATCATTCCAGAATGCCTGAGGATCAGCCCCCACGCAGTGAACGCGGCAGCAGCCTTCAAACACTGGCAGACTTGCTTCGAGGCCTACCTCAGAACGACCACCGGCCAAGTCTCAGACGAACAAAAACTGCAGGTCCTACACTCGAGGGTGAGCACGGAGATTTTCACCCTCATTGAAGACACCGACGATTTCCAGACGGCGTTCGCAGCACTCAGAAGTCTCTACGTTCGCCCAGTTAACCAAATCTACGCTCGCTACCAGCTCGCGACGAGACGGCAAGCTCCCGGAGAATCGATGGACGAGTTCTACGCCGCGCTGCTGATTTTGGGACGAGCCTGCAGCTGCCCGTTGGTGAACGCAAACGAACACACGGACATGTTAATGCGCGATGCTTTTGTGGCAGGTATGCAATCCTCCCAAATCCGCCAAAGACTTCTAGAAAAAGAGTCGCTAGGACTCTCAGAGGCACGGGCCCTAGCAGCCTCCCTAGACGTGGCCGCGCGTAATACCCGCGCCTACGGCCCCGACCGCGCGGCAGGCCATTGGGCCCCGTACGTACCCGTCACGGCAAATCCCCTAACCCCCCCCCGGACACCCCACAGGCTTGCGCGGTCCAAACGCCGAGTCGCACCGGGGGCGCCCGCTGTTATTTCTGCGGCCAGGCGAAACACCCCCGGCAGCGCTGCCCGGCCCGCGCAACAATCTGCAAAAGCTGCGGGAAAAAGGGTCATTATGCGGTTGTGTGCCGGTCCCGCGTGGTCGCCGCCGTCCCGGGAGCACAGGGAGCCCTGCAAGCAGTCTATGCGCCCCAACCCCCCCAGCACGCCATGTACGGCCCGCAGGCGCAGCCGCTCTGGGTCCTGACCACCGCGGTCCCGGGAGAACTGGGAGCCCTGCACGCCGCCTACGCTCCCCAACCCTCCTCCCCGCAGCCCATGTATGACCCGCCGCCGGCGCTACCGCTTTGGGTCCCGGCCAACACTCTCCACGGAGAGGAGGGAGTTTTTCGCGTCCCTAACGCCACCCTAACCCCCGTCCAGCGCCCCACGCCTGACCCGCCGGCGCCACCTACTTAGACCCCGACCACCGCTGTCCCCGGTGAGGGAGCTCCGCGCGGTCCTTGCGCTCGTGGCCCCACGCCTGACCCGCCGGCGCCGCCGACTTGGGCCCCGACCACCGCTGTCCCCGGTGAGGGAGCTCCGCGCGGTCCTAGCGCTCGCGGTCCTAGCGCTCCCCAGCCCCCCCAGCACACCATGTGCGACCCGCAGACGCCGCCATTTTGGGTCCCGACCACCACGAGGGGAGGAGGGGCGCCGATGTGCGACCCACAGACGCCGCCATTTTGGGTCCCGACCACCACGAGTGGAGGAGGGGCGCCGCCATCTTGGACCGCCCCAGACCTGTACGACGCATGGGGGCGGCCATTTTGTCCACCCCCGCCGCCATCTTGTGACCCCCCAGCCACGTGCGATGTATGGGGGCGGCCATTTTGTTCATCCCCGACGCCATCTTGGACGGCAACAACGGACCCCACTCCACTACTACAACCACGGCTCGCTTCGATTACGCTCGATCAGGCTCGGCCCCGGACACTCCAGACGACGACAACAACGGTCCTAATAAACGGCCACGAGACGCCATGCCTAGTCGACTCCGGGAGCACGGAAAGCTTTATACACCCCGACACGGTAAGACGCTGTTCCTTGACCACCTATCCCAGCGCACAAAAGATTTGCCTAGCTGCAGGATCCCACTCTGTACAGATCCAGGGATTCTGCATAGTTACCTTTACGGTGCAGGGGAGGGAGTTCAAAAACTACAAACTTAACGTCCTTCCCCAACTCTGTGCCCCCACCTTGCTGGGATTAGATTTCCAATGTAATCTACAGAGCCTTACGTTCAAATTCGGCGGCCCCATACCCCCACTCACTATCTGCGGCCTCGCAACCCTCAAAGTGCAACCCCCGTCCTTGTTTGCGAACCTCACCCCGGATTGCAAACCCGTCGCCACTAGGAGCAGACGGTACAGCGCCCAGGACCGGACCTTCATTCGGTCCGAAGTCCAGCGGCTACTAAAGGAGGGCATAATCCAGGCCAGCAATAGTCCCTGGAGAGCGCAGGTGGTAGTAGTGAAGACAGGGGAGAAACAAAGGATGGTCATTGACTATAGCCAGACCATCAACAGGTACACACAACTAGACGCGTACCCTCTCCCCCGCATATCCAACATGGTCAATCGGATTGCCCAATATAAAGTCTTCTCCACCGTGGACCTCAAGTCCGCCTACCATCAGCTCCCCATCCGCCCAAGTGACCGCAAGTACACAGCCTTCGAGGCAGACGGGCGATTATACCACTTCCTAAGGGTCCCATTTGGCGTCACAAACGGGGTCTCGGTCTTCCAACGAGAGATGGACCGAATGGTTGATCAACACGGGTTACAGGCCACGTTCCCGTATCTCGAGAACGTAACCATCCGCGGCCACGATCAGCAGGACCACGACGCCAACCTCCAAAAATTCCTCCAGACCGCTAAAGCCTTGAACCTCACATACAATGAGGACAAGTGCGTTTTTAGCACAAACCGGCTAGCCATCTTGGGCTACATAGTACGCAATGGGATAATAGGCCCCGACCCCGAACGTATGCGCGCACTCATGGAATTTCCCCTCCCGCACTGCCCAAAAGCCCTGAAACGCTGCTTGGGGTTCTTTTCGTACTACGCCCAGTGGGTCCCCCAGTACGCAGACAAGGCCCGCCCCCTAATACAGACCACGACCTTCCCTCTGTCGACAGAGGCTTGCCAGGCCTTCAGCCGCATCAAAGCGGATATCGCAAAGGCCACGATGCGCGCCATCGACGAGTCCCTCCCCTTCCAGGTCGAGAGCGACGCCTCCGACGTAGCTCTAGCGGTCTCCCTTAACCAAGCGGGCAGACCCGTGGCCTTTTTCTCCCGGACCCTCCACGCCTCAGAAATCCGCCACTCTTCAGTAGAAAAGGAAGCCCAAGTCATAGTGGAAGCTGTGCGACATTGGAGACATTACCTGGCCAGCAGGAGATTCACTCTCCTCACCGACCAACGGTCGGTAGCCTTCATGTTCGATAATGCACTGCGGGGCAAAATCAAAAACGACAAGATCTTAAGGTGGAGGATCGAGCTCTCCACCTTCAACTACGAGATTTTGTATCGTCCCGGAAAGCTGAACGAGCCGTCCGATGCTCTATCCCGCGGCACATGTGCCAACGCACAAATTAACCGCCTCCAAACCCTCCACGAGGACCTCTGCCACCCGGGGGTCACTCGGTTTTACCACTTCATCAAGTCCCGCAATCTCCCATACTCCTTAGAGGAGGTCCGTACAGTCACGAGGGACTGCCACATCTGCGCGGAATGCAAGCCGCATTTTTTCAGGCCAGATGGAGCGCACCTGATTAAGGCTTCCCGCCCCTTCGAGCGCCTCAGTCTCGATTTCAAAGGGCCCCTCCCCTCCACCGACCGCAACGCATATTTTCTTAACGTAGTGGACGAATACTCCTGCTTCCCTTTTGCCATTCCCTGCTCTGACATGACCGCGGCCACAGTCATTAAAGCCCTGAACAGCATCTTCACACTGTTCGGTTACCCCGCATACGTCCACAGCGACAGGGGGTCCTCTTTCATGAGTGACGAGCTGGGCCAGTTCCTGCTCAGCAAGGGCATAGCCTCAAGCAGGACGACCAGCTACAACCCCCGGGGGAACGGGCAAGTAGAAAGGGAGAACGGCACGGTCTGGAAGGCCGTCCTACTGGCCCTACGGTCCAGGGACCTCCCAGTTTCAAGGTGGCAGGAGGCCCTCCCGGACGCTCTCCATTCCATCCGGTCGTTATTATGTACGAGTACTAATCAAACGCCGCATGAGCGTCTCCTTGTCTTCCCTAGGAGGTCCTCCTCTGGAACGTCGCTGCCGACCTGGCTGGCGGCCCCAGGACCCATCCTGCTCCGAAAGCATGTGCGGGCACATAAGGCGGACCCGTTGGTCGAAAGGGTTCACCTCCTCCACGCGAACCCCCAGTACGCCTACGTGGAGTACCCCGACGGCCGACAGGACACGGTCTCCCTGCAGGATCTGGCGCCCGCCGGCAACACGCACACCCCCCCGACACCAGCAACCCAACCCCCCCCTTCCTGGCTCCGCCGCACCCCGCGACCGCCCCCTTCCCAGGAGGATCGGTCCCCCTCCCCTTTGCACCGACAGCTGAAACCGTACGGCTCCTGGAGGAGACAACACTGGTACAAGCACCACCACCACCGCCGGGGCCGAGGCGATCGACACGGACGACCAGACCGCCCGACCGACTCGTGGCGTCAATGTAAAACAAATATGGACTGTTCACAAGAACATTTTGCTTTTCTTCCTATACCCTCTGTAAATAGTTGCAACAGGACGAAATTGTCCAATACTATATTGCCATGTGAATGTTTTATCCTCCCAGGACCAGCCCTGTAAACCCTCACCACCATACGAAGCATCACCCCGCCGGGTTCATTTTTGACAAGGGGTGAATGTGGTAGTATGTATTGGGGGTCATGTGGGACTGGAAGCCCTAATGTCATTGGCTGACAGATCCCGGGTCCTGGTTGGCCGTTGACCTCAAGCTCCGCCCTGAAGGCGGAGTATAAGAAGCCGGAGTCTTCCCCCGCAGGCCAGTTTACTATCGAGCTGCGGGGGAACAGACACGCTTAATCAAGCCTCATCGACTTCACTCTATTCGTCTCATGGAGTCTTTGTGCGCTACAATGTGCACATGTGCCTTTCTCAAACACAAGTTTCTTCCTGGATGCATGAATCAGTAGAGGCAATAAAAACTGCCCTTCGAGTCCAGCAGAGCCAGCTTCCTTTATCCTTGGGTTAAACAGGACTGTTTGCATTGCCAATTCTGGGGCAGTTATGGCAAGTTTAAAGCTAATTCCACAGGATTACTGCAGCTCTCCAAAGAAATGCACAAAGTCCAGGCCTACTCCGACCAGATCTACTCTGCGCACATCGCGTTCTGGAGCCTGTGAGACCAAAATCCCACTTGGGTTGAGGAAGCTGCTGATTGATGTGGGCAGCTGCCTCCGTTAAACGTACATTTGTGACACGTGACCTGCCCCCATTCTCATCTCTGCAAAAATGGGAGGTGTCTTGTTCGGAGGCGGGACCTCTAATTCATGGGCATATCAATCATTTTCTGCAATGCTAGAGACTCTCAGTCATCACAGAAATTCAGCCATCTCTCACATGGTACTTTTTAAAAAATATATTTTATTAAAGTTTTTCGATCAAACAAAAACAAAAATTTCCCATTTTACAACTTTGTAATCATATATACATTGATCGTTTTTGAAATAAATAATATGCTAACTAACGGCAACTGCCAACAACAAAATAAGAAACAACAGAAATAGTAACTAAAATAGTAACTTCATAAAATCTAATATAAATAACTAATATATAAACACACACATAAAAACCCCTGAGGACCCAAATGAGTCCTCCCCCCCCCCTCCCCCCTGGTTGCTGCTGCTACCTTTCCTATTTTCCCTTATCGCTCTGCGAGATAGTCGCGGAACGGTTGCCACCGCCTGGTGAACCCTTGAGCCGAACCTCTTAGTGCGTACTTTATCCGCTCCAATTTTATAAACCCTGCCATGTCGTTTATCCAGGCCTCCACGCCCAGGGGTTTAGCTTCTTTCCACATAAGTAGAATCCTTCGCCGGGCTACTAGGGACGCAAAGGCCAAAACATCGGCCTCTCTCGCCTCCTGCACTCCCAGCTCATCTGCAACCGCAAATATAGCCAACCCCCAGCCTGGTTCGACCCGGACCCCCACCACCTTTGAAATCACTTTTGCCACACCCACCCAGAACCCATGCAATACCGGACATGACCAAAGCATGTGGGTGTGGTTCGCCGGGCTTCCCGCGCATCTCCCGCACCTATCCTCCACTCCAAAAAATCTACTCAGCCTTGCTCCAGTCATATGCGCCCTGTGTAGAACCTTGAATTGTATCAGGCTAAGCCTGGCACACGAGGACGAAGAGTTTACCCTACCTAGGGCATCTGCCCACAGCCCCTCCTCAATCTCTTCCCCCCGCTCCTCCTCCCATTTTCCCTTCAGCTCCTCTACCATCGTCTCCCCCTCATCTCTCATTTCCCTATATATATCCGACACCCTACCATCACCCACCCATGCCCCCGAAATCACTCTGTCCTGGATCTTCACATAGTACTTTTAACGGCAGGTCACTGGTTTTGGTGTGGCCCATGATGCTTTAAAAAACACTATTATTGATCTAACAACAGATATTGTTGTGATAATAATCACATGTACCTTTAAGGAAGCATATTTTAAACTGCTGTTAGTCATAAGTACTGAGACAGGATGTGGTGTAATAATAACCCCATGACTCTGAACGCAGTCTACACCAGCAGAGGAAGCCAAGCCACTCCCTCACTGGATGTTGTATATATAGAGCCTTACCTTCAAATAAAGAATTTATTTTTATTTACCAATCCTTGTCATATGATTGGTACGTTTACACTGAGTAGAGGAACATAACAGATATTATCCATTTAAAATCCCTCCTTCATTGATTTGACAGCAACAAAGTTATCACAAATTGTGGTTAAACTTAATAAGACCTCCCTAATCTCCATGGCTGAGCCATTCACACAGCGATGTACTCCATATACTGCAGTTTCATTAGCAAGGAGGTATAAGAAAGGCTCAATTATAGTTTCTGTGAAGCAGTAAATGCATCTTACTGGCCCTGTCCCCTCAATCAGGTCTCCACTTTATTACCTCTGCACATTTTTGTGAGGATCTGACTAGATTTTGACTATTTTAATAAAGAGGCAGAAGAATGCTGACCAGCCCCACCTGGAAAGATTTTCAAGTCACTGCCAAAATGGTGATGCCAACAATGGATGGAGTTCCCATCAGCTAAATTCATTTCCCTGATTTCCTTCCTGCTGGATTGAACCCATCAAAGAATGTAGTTAATTTATGTACTTGTTGTGTTGAGTTACTATTGCTGCCTTTTCTTTCCTGAATATTAAATATTGAAGACCAGTGAACCCATTTGTGCAAGAAGCTTTTTATTCCTTTTGTTGAGAGAAGCCGCATTGCTCCTCAGGAGGACACAAAATGTGAGATTCCAAAGGCTTTGAATTATCCAGTTCACTGCCCTGTACTTTACTAAACCATTAGTTACATTATACAGTGTGCACACATTTTATTTTCAGAGTAACTGCACCATAAAAGCAACTTCTGAATATTTTCCAAGCTGGTGCTTTTGTTTATTTGAAAGTCAGGCCTGTTAATTAAACACCACAATACAGTTTTTAAGAATAATCATCTAATGTGTATTTAATAAGGACATGGTGAGTCCACACCCGGTAAGGATAAAGAACTTTAACTTATTTACAGTTACGTTCTATACAACTCCCAGTGGATCCCCATTGGGTCCCTCCAGGGTCGGTGGCTGACCTTTTATACACTGCCGAATGCCGTTTCCCCACCCTCAGCGGGGTAGCGTGTACTCCGCGAGAATCACAGGATGGTAATCATTGCCACCCCGTAAGTCCTGTGCGGGATTTGGCATGCCTCCCTCCCCCGCAAAGTCCGAAGACACCCTCAACGGCTGATGAGGAGGAGGAGGAGCAGGCGGAAGACGTCAAACTCTCTTCGGCTCTGGTAAAGCGTTGTGAGCCCGATGTGCCGGCGTATACCCCGGAGGAGAACAATGTCTGAGGCAGGAGCGCCGTGGTAGCCGATCGGCAGGAGTGGGCTGGACCGTTTAATCTGGATCCGAGACCTCAGACGTCTGCGTCTCCATGTCTGAATCCGAAGGTACGGCGTCGGGCATGTTGGCGTCAACACTGCAGGCGTCACAGCCGGCTGGCTCAGCAATGAAGTCAGAGGATCCAGGACAGGATTCTTCTCAGGAACCTCACAAAGGACCAACCTCAGTCAGCGAATATGATCCAAATGCCGTCTCATTAGTTGCCCTGAACCTGGTGGGAGACTGGTCCCGTTTGACGGTCGACAGTCCCAGGAGCCAGTGAGCACCGTCGGTGAAGTTACGAACGAACACCGCATCGTCAGGTGCTGATCGTCGGAGAGGTGGGCGTTGAACCAAGCAACGCCCTCGTAACTCCTGGTTACGGTGCACCTTCACACCGATGTCTGAGAGAATCAGACTAAGTCAGGTACGAAGCAGGCGACCCATGAGCATCTCAGCGGGGGCCACCCCCACCCCACTTACTGTGTGCGTAGTTTTCCTGTACGAGAACAAATAAACGTGCCAGTCTGGTGTGCACCGAGCCAGAACGCTGCCTCTTTAGCCCCCGTTTAACCATCTCTGCCGAGCTGGATGGTATGGGGCCAGCGCAAACATGCCGAATCCCGTTGCCCGTCTTGAAAATGGCAAATTCTTCACTCATGAAAGAGGCCGCGTTATCTGTTACAAGCACCTCCGGGTCTAAAAATAAATGCGCAATTGCTCGACGGTCGCCCACAGGGTGATCGTCACCGTCTTGTGGACCTCCAGTCATTTGGAGTGGGTGTCCACCAGGAAGAGAAATATCAAACCCAGGAATGGACTGGCAAAATCGACGTGTGCATGAATGCAAGGGCACCTCAGCCACTCCCAAGGGTATGCGGATGCCGCCACGGGAGCATCTGCTGCTCTTAACAGAATGAGCCCTATAGGGCCAACATCAATGACCGTGTCCGAATCCGCCCACCAGACATAGCTTCTCGCCAGCATCTTCATTTTGGACACTCTGGGGTGTCCTTTGTGAAGGTCCGTTCAAAGAACAAGGAACAAAGAAAGATACAGCACAGGAACAGGCCCTTCGGCCCCTCCAAGCCTGTGCCGACCATGCTGCCCGACTAAACTAAAATCTTCTACATTTCCTGGGTAAGTATCCCTCCATTCCCATCCTATTCATGTATTTGTCAAGATGCCCCTTAAATGTCACTATCGTCCCTGCTTCCACCACCTCCTCCGGCAGCGAGGTCCAGGCACCCACTACCCTCTGTGTAAAAAACTTGCCTCGTACATCTACTCTAAACCTTGCCCCTCGCACCTTAAACCTATGCCCCCTAGTAATTGACCCCTCTACCCTGGGAAAAAGCCTCTGACTATCCACTCTGTCTATGCCCCTCATAATTTTGTGGACCTCTATCAGGTCGCCCCTCAACCTCCGTCGTTCCAGTGAGAACAAACCGAGTTTATTCAACCGCTCCTCATCGCTAATGCCACCCATACCAGGCAACATCCTGGTAAATCTCTTCTGCACCCTCTCTAAAGCCTCCACATCCTTCTGGTAGTGTGGTGACCAGAATTGAACACTATACTCCAAGTGTGACCTAGCTAAGGTTCTATACATTTGCAACATGACTTGCCAATTCTTATACTCAACGCCCCAGCCAATGAAGGCAAGCATGTCGTCTGCAAACTTAATCAGACCAGTTACATTTTCCTCCAAATCATTTACATATACTACGAACAGCAAAGGTCCCGGCACTGATCCCTGCGGAACACCACGAGTCACAGCCCTCCAAACAGAAAAGCACCCTTCCATTGCTACTCTCTGCCTTCTATGACCTAGCCAGTTCTGTATCCACCTTGCCAGCTCACCCCTGATCCTGTGTGACTTCACCTTTTGTACCAGTCTGCCATGAGGGACCTTGTCAAAGGCCTTACTGAAGTCCAGATAGACAACATCCACTGCCCTACCTGCATCAATCATCTTTGTGACCTCCTCGAAAAACTCTATCAAGTTAATGAGACAGAACCTCCCCTTCACAAAACCATGCTGCCTGTCGCTAATACGTCCATTTGCTTCCAAATGGGAGTAGATCATGTCTCGACGAATTCTCTCCAGTAATTTCCCTACCACTGACGTGAAGTTCCCTGGATTATCCTTGCTACCCTTCTTAAACAAAGGAACAACAATTTCCTCTCTAGCCTCCTTCAGTATTCTGGGGTAGATCCCATCAGGCTCTGGGGACTTATCTACCGTAATATTTTTCAGACGCCCAACACCTCGTCTTTTTGGATCTCAATGTGACCCAGGCTATCTACACACCCTTCTCCAGACTCAACATCTACCAATTTCTTCTCTTTGGTGAATACTGATGCAAAGTATTCATTTAGTACCTCGCCCATTTCCTCTGGCTCCACACATAGATTCCCTTGCCTATCCTTCAGTGGGCCAACCCTTTCCCTGGCTACCCTCTTGCTTTTTATATATCCTTGGGATTGTCCTTAACCCTATTTGCCAATTGACTTTTCGTGACCCCTTTTAGCCCTCCTGGCTCCTTGCTTAAGTTCCTTCCTACTTTCATAGAATCATAGAAGTTTACAGCATGGAAACAGGCCCTTCGGCCCAACCAGTCCATGCCGCCCAGTTTTTACCATTAAGCTAGTCCCAGTTGACCGCACTTGGCCCATAACCCTCTATACCCATCTTACCCATGTAACTATCTAAATGCTTTTTAAAAGACACAATTGTACCCACCTCTACTACTACCTCTGGCAGCCCATTCCAGACACTCACTACCCTCTGAGTGAAGAAATTGCCCCTCTGGGCCCTTCTGAATCTCTCCCCTCTCACCTTAAACCTATGCCCTCTAGTTTTAGACTCCCCTACCTTTGGGAAAAGATGTTGACTATCTACCTTATCTATGCCCCTCATTATTTTATAGACCTCTATAAGATCACCCCTAAGCCTCCTACGCTCCAGGGAAAAAAGTCCCAGTCTATCCAGCCTCTCCTTATAACTCAAACTATCAAGTCCCGGCAACATCCTAGTAAATCTTTTCTGCACTCTTTCCAGTTTAATAATATCCTTTCTATAATAGGGTGACCAGAACTGCACACAGTATTCCAAGTGTGGCCGTACCAATGTCTTGTACAACTTCAACAAGACGTCCCAACTCCTGTATTCAATGTTCTGACCAATGAAACCAAGCATGCCGAATGCCTTCTTCACCACCCTGTCCACCTGCGACTCCACCTTCAAGGAGCTATGAACCTGTACTCCTAGATCTCTTTGTTCTATAACTCTCCCCAACGCCATACCATTAACTGAGTAGGTCCTGGCCTGATTCGATCTGCCAAAATGCATCACCTCACATTTATCTAAATTAAACTCCATCTGCCATTCGTCGGCCCACTGGCCTAATTGATCAAGATCCCGTTGCAATCCTAGATAACCTTCTTCACTATCCACTGTGCCACCAATCTTGGTGTCATCTGCAAACTTACTAACCATGCCTCCTAAATTCTCATCCAAATCATTAATATAAATCACAAATAACAGTGGACCCAGCACCGATCCCTGAGGCACACCACTGGTCACAGGCCTCCAGTTTGAAAAACAACCCTCTACAACCACCCTCTGCCTTCTGTCGTCCAGCCAATTTTGAATCCAATTGGCAACCTCACCCTGGATCCCGTGAGCTTTAACCTTCTGCAACAACCTACCATGCGGTACCTTGTCAAAGGCTTTGCTAAAGTCCATGTAGACAACGTCTACTGCACTGCCCTCATCTACCTTCTTGGTCACCCACTCAAAAAACTCAATCAAATTTGTGAGACATGATTTTCCACGCACAAAGCCATGCTGACTGCCCCGAATCAGTCCTTGCCTCTCTAAATGCTTGTAGATCCTGTCTCTCAGAATACCTTCTAGCAACTTACCTACTACAGACGTTAGGCTCACCGGTCTGTAGTTCCCAGGCTTTTCCCTGCTGCCCTTCTTAAACAAGGGCACAACATTCGCCACTCTCCAATCTTCAGGCACCTCACCTGTGGCTGCCGATGATTCAAATATCTCTGTTAGGGGACCCGCAATTTCCTCCCTCGCCTCCCACAACATCCTGGGATACATTTCATCAGGTCCTGGGGATTTATCTACCTTGATGCGCTTTAAGACTTCCAGCACCTCCTCCTCTGTAATATGCACACTTCTCAAGACATCACTATTTATTTCCCTTAGTTTCCTAACATCCATGCCTTTCTCCATCGTGAATACCGATGAGAAATATTCATTCAGGATCTCACCCAAATAATGCAAGGGAGAATCCAAAGAGATTCTACAGATACATAAAGGGGAAAAGAGTAACTAGGGACAGAGTAGGGCCTCTTAAGGATCAACAAGGACATCTATGTTCTATCCTTTCTATAGCATCTGTACCCCGGAACATTGAGCTGCCAGTCCTGCCCCTCCCTTAGCCATGTTTCAGTCATAGCTATAATATCCCAGTCCCACGTGCCCGTCCATGCCCTGAGTTCATCCGCTTTGCCCGTCAGGCCCCTTGCATTGAAATAAATGCAGTTTAATGTAGACCTTCCTTGCTCTCTGCCCTGCTTTCTCTGGTCATGCTTTACACACTATCCCTTCCTGCCTTTTGTTTCTGTCCCCACTGACTTCCTACATCGGTTCCCATCCCCCTGCCACATTAGTTTAAACTCTCCCCAACTGCACTAGCAAACACACCCCCGAGAACATTGGTTCCGGTCCCACCCAGATGCAGACCGTCCGATTTGTACAGGTCCCACCTCCCCCAGAACCGGTCCCAATGTCCCAGGAATTTGAAACCCTCCCTCTTGCACCATCTCTCAAGCCACGTATTCATCCTAGCTATCCTGTCATTCCTACTCTGACTATCACGTGGCACTGGTAGCAATCCTGAGATTACTACCTTTGAGGTCCTACTTTTTAGTTTAACTCCTAACTCCCTAAATTCAGCTTGTAGCACCTCATCCCGTTTTTTACCTATATCGTTGGTGCCTATATGCACCACGACAGCTGGCTGTTCACCCTCCCCCTCCAGAATGCCCTGCAGCCGCTCCGAGACATCCTTGACCCTTGCACCAGGGAGGCAACATACCAACCTGGATTCTCGTTTGCGTCCGCAGAAACGCCTGTCTATTCCCCTTACAATTGAATCCCCTATCACTATAGCTCTGCCACTCTTTTTCCCGCCCTTCTGTGCAGCAGAGCCAGCCACGGTGCCATGAACCTGGCTGCTGCCACCTTCCCCTGGTGAGCCATCTCCCCCAACAGTCTCCAAAACAGTAAATCTGTTTTGGAGGGAGATGACCGCAGGGGATCCCTGCACTGCCCTCCTACTCTTCCTCTGTCTGTTGGTCACCCATTCCCTATCTGCCTCAGTAATTTTAATCTGTGGTGTGACCAACTCACTGAATGTGCTATCCACAACTTCCTTAGCATCGCGGATGCTCCAAAGTGAGTCCATCCGCAGCTCCAGAGCCGTCAAGCGGTCTAACAGGAGCTGCAGTTGGACACACTTCTTGCAGATGAAGGAGTCAGGGACACCAGAAGGGTCCCTGACTTGCCACATCTCACAAGAGGAGCATGACACGGGTCCGAGCTCTCCTGCCATGACTTAAACCTGAAGTTAAATTTGAACTACATTACACAGCTAAGAGAAAGTCAAAGAGAGAGAAATCACTTACCAGTCACAAGCCAATCACTTACCTGCTGGCTGTGATGTAATTGCTCCCGAGACTCCCTCACAGGTCTGCTTCTCTGCACCTCCTTAAGATGAGCACCAAATTCCCTTAACTAGTTAATTAATTTACTTAATTAATTGGATTTTTTTTAAAAAAAATTTTGGGGGGGGAAACTCAACACCAAACTCCAAAAAACACAGCCCTCACTCACCTCTTACCGGAACTCAGCCTTACCCAAACTCAGATACACTCTGTTTGCCTCCAGCACTCTGTTTCTATAGACGCTTCAGCCACACCCTTTGTATCCTTCCTGATTTACAGTCAGCCAATAGGCCTGCTCCCGAAACTGATCTCCCAAAACTAACAGCTGACCTGCAAGGTAAGGAAGTTGTTCAGCAGTACTTACCTCACCCAGGCAGCGACCTTTTAAACTGTCCCCTCTGCCTCGCAGCTCCCGCGCTTTTTCAATCTCCCGCGCTGTTTCCAAAGTCCCGGCTCTCTCTGTCTCCCGAACTAACTTTCCTTATATTCCACACAGGCTTCGTCTGATCCCAGCATTCTAGCCCTGACAAATGCCTCCTTTTTCTTTTTGGCAAGGCCTACAATATCTCTCGTTATCCAAGGTTCCCGAAATTTGATGTATTTATCCTTCTTCCTCACAGGAACATGCCGGTCCTGAATTCCTTTCAAATTAAATTAAATGAAAATCGCTTATTGTCACAAGTAGGCTTCAAATGAAGTTACTGTGAAAAGCCCCTAGTCGCCACATTCCGGCGCCTGTTTGGGGAGGCTGGTACGGGAATTGAACCGTGCTGCTGGCCTGCCTTGGTCTGCTTTCAAAGCCAGTGATTTAGCCCAGTGTGCTAAACCAGCCCCACTGTTTTTTTCAAACTGACATTTGAAAGCCTCCCACATGTCAGATGTTGATTTACCCTCAAACATCCGCCCCCAATCTAGGTTCTTCAGTTCCCGCCTGATATTGTTCTAATTAGCCTTCCCCCAATTTAGCACATTCACCCTCGAACCACTCATCCTTGTCCACCAGCACGTTAAAACTTACTGAATTGTGGTCACTGTTCCCGAAATGCTCCCCTACTGAAACTTCTACCACCTGGCCAGGCTTATTCCCCAATACCAGTTCCAAAACAGCCCCTTCCCTAGTTGGACTATTTACATATTGTTTTAAGAAGCACTCCTGGATGCTCCTTACAAACTCCGCCCCATCCAAGCCCCTAGCACTAAGTGAGTCCCAGTCAATATTGGGGAAGTTGAAGTCTCCCATCACAACAACCCTGTTGTTTTTACTCCTTTCCAAAATCTGTCCACCTATCTGCTCCTCTATCTCCCGCTGGCTGTTGGGAGGCCTGTAATAAACCCCCAACATTGTGACTGCACCCTTCTTATTCCTGATCTCTACCCATATAGCCTCACTGCCCTCTGAGGTGTCCTCCTGTAGTACAGCTGTGATATTCTCCCTAACCAGTAGCGCAACTCTGCCTCCCCTTTTACATCCCCCTCTATCCCGCCTGAAACATCTAAATCCTAGAACGTTTAGCTGCCAATCCTGTCCTTCCCTCAACCAGGTCTCTGTAATGGCAACAACATCATAGTTCCAAGTACTAATCCAAGCTCTAAATTCATCTGCCTTACCCGTTATACTTCTTGCATTAAAACATATGCACTTCAGGCCACCAGGCCCGCTGTTTTCAGCAATATCTCCCTGTCTGCTCTTCCTCAGAGCCATACAGGCCCTATTCCCTAGTTCTCCCTCAATGCTTTCACCTTCTGACCTATTGCTCCCGTGCCCACCTCCCCTGCCATACTAGTTTAAACCCTCCCGTGTGACACTAGCAAACCTCGCGGCCAGGATATTTATGCCTCTCCAGCTTAGATGTAACCCGTTCTTCTTATACAGGTCACACCGGAAGAGCTCCCAAAGGTCCAGATAACAGAAACCCTCCCTCCTCACTGGCACGTGGCACAGTGAGTAATCCCGAGATTACAACCCTGGAGGTCCTGTCTTTTAACTTTCTGCCTAGCTCCCTGAACTCCTGCTGCAGGACCTCATAACCCTTCCTGTCTATGTCGTTAGTACCAATATGTACAAAAACCTCTGCCTGTTTGCCCTCTCCCTTCAGGATGCCCACTACCCGTTCTGAGACATCCTGGACCCTGGCACCAGGGAGGCAACATACTATCCTGGAGTCGCTTTCACGTCCACAGAAGCACCTATCTGTGCCCTTGACTATAGAGTCCCCTGTGACTATTGCTCTTCTGCGCTTTGGCCCTCCCTGCTGAACATCAGAGCCAGCCGTGGTGCCACTGCTCTGGCTGCTGCTGTTTTCCCCTGATAGGCTATCCCCCCCGACAGTATCCAAAGTGGTATACCTGTTCGAGAGGGGGACATCCACAGGGGATTCCTGCACTGACTGCCTGCCCCTTCTGGTGGTCACCCATCTCTCTGCCTGCACCTTGGGTGTGACCATGTCTCTATTACTCCTATCTATGACGCTTTCCGCTACCTGCATGCTCCTAAGTGCATCCAATTGCTGCTCCAACCGAACCACGCGGTCTGTGAGGAGCTGCCATTGGTTACACTTGCTGCAGATGTAGTCGACCGGAACGCCGGAAGCGTCACAGATCTGCCACATCTCACAGTTGGAGCACTGCACCCCGCGGAGTGACATTTAAGCACTAATTAATTAATTTAAAATAAACACTTGAATTATTGTGAGATTGAGTTACAATTAACTATATGGCCCTGACGCTAGATTATTTTTACTGAAAAAATTAAATGCTAAATACCGATCACTGCCCTCAGGTTTAGTTACTCCACTATCTAGTTAACCAATTAGATTAATTTTGCAATATTATTGTTTTTCAAATTTAACAGATTCCCAACCAGCCAATCAGGTCACAGCTTTACTGTAATGTCACTTCAGTTTCCCCCCCCCCCCCACACAATTTGAAAAGGTAATAAAAATAAAAATAAAAATCACTTATCTTCCCAGGATGCTCTCTCGTTCTCTCCCTGCAGATTAACAGTTACAAGCCAGAAGAAAGAGAACAAAACAGTCGGGAAAAAGTACCTTCTCCCACTCTGCACCGAATTACCTCACTGCACCAAATTACCAAGTTCCAATTCCACTCTGGATGTGTCTCACTCAGGCTGTGTCTCCTTCACCTGCGCAAAGCTTTCATACGGTTTCCTGGCCCTTCGCCGGAACAACAACCCTCGTGTCCCACAGGAGGATATCGTCTTCTACGGTCAGCTCTGAGAACGTTGAGGAGAAAGCCTTCAACTCCCCTGGTAGCTGTCAATGCTGCCCAGCATATAACAGCAGATGCTGCACCTTGGCAAGGACGGGGTCAGTTAGCGTCCAGTTACAAATACACGATGCAGTGATGAGCAAGGTCTCCATGAAATTCAGGACAGCGACCACCTTGTCAGCCATATTCGCAGACACCTTCAACCTCTCTTTACAACAACCTGAGGTCCCGATCTGCTTCAAGAATACGACCATCATCCTTGTACCAAAAAAAAGCCAAGCAGCGTGGCCTTAATGACTATCGCCCAGTGGCTGACATCCATCATCATGAACTGCTATGAAAGGTTAGTCATGGCACGAATCAACTGCAGCCTCCTGGATTGCTTTGATCCACTACAGTTCGCCTACCGCTGCAACAGGTCCACAGCAGACCTGGCCCTGCAGTCCGCTCTGGAACACGTAGATAACAAAGACACCTATGTCAGACTCCTATTTATCGACTACAGCTCCGCCTTCAACGCCATTATTCCTATAAAACTCATCTCCAAACTCCGTGGCCTTGGCCTCGGCTCCTCCCTCTGCGACTGGATCCTGAACTTTCTAATCCACAGGCCACAATCAGTAAGGATAGGGAACAACACCTCCTCCACGATCATCCTCAACACCGGTGCCCCACAAGACTGTGTCCTCAGCCCCCTACTATACTCCTTATACACCTATGACTGTCTGGCCAAATTCCCCTCCAACACAATTTTCAAATTTGCTGATGACACCACCATAGTGGGTCGGATTTCAACAATAACGAGACAGACCACAGGAATGAGATAGAGAATCTGGTGAACTAGTGCGATGACCATAATCTCTCCCTCAATGTCAACAAAATGAAGGAGATTAACATCGACTTCAGGAAGCGGAGTGGAGAACATGCCCCTGTCTACATCAATGGGAATGAAGTAGAAAGGGTCGAGAGCTTCAAGTTTTTAGGTGTCCAGATCACCAACACCCTGTCCTGGTCCCCCCATGCCGACATTATAGTTAAGAAAGCCCACCAACGACTCTACTTTCTCAGAAGACTAAGGAAATTTGGCATGCCAGCTCCGACTCTCACCAACGTTTACAGATGCACCATAAAAAGCATTCTTTCTGGTTGTATCACAGACTGGTATGGAGCCTGCTCTGCCCAAGACCGCAGGAAACTACAAAAGGTCGTGAATCTAGCCCAGTCCATCCCGCAAACCAGCCTCCCATCCATTGACTGTCTACAATTCCCGCTGCCTCGGAAAGGCAGCCAGCATAATTAAGGACCCTGAAGGGGGGGTTCAGCGATGATACCTCTTAAAACTGAATCGTTAGCATGCCACGAGAGTAGCTTTACATAAGTTATTTAATTAAGGATTGAGATGAATTATAGGACTGAGTAATCATTATTAACCATTAAACATGTATTTTTAAGACATAGCAGTAATAAGCAATCAAATGGGAATTAGGATAGCTAACTTGACCAAAAGGACATTACTTCTGACATCCTGTCTTTGTGAAACAATCCAGGAGCTGGTTCTGTTGTTCTGTTTCTCACAAACAGTCAGCACGGGCTGCTGGGATTGTACACAGCTGTCAGGATGAGGATCAATCATGTGCTGCTTGCGACTCTATTGGGTGAAATTTAAACACTGCTTGCAATTCCATTGGATAAGTATAAAAGTAGCAGTTTCAGCGATTGGATCGCGTCCAACTGGGGTGGGCTATTGATTTTTGAACGTTTTATAAGTACTGTGTTCTGGTCTTTGTTCGGCAGAACAGGTCTTGGCCGATATCCAGTCTGTTCTCCGTGTACACGTAACAAGCTTGATTAAATAGCCATCTTGTCCAGGTTGTCGTGTTTGTTCCTCTCGGTACTGAGCTGAGCCACAGGGAATAACCCCACGTGGAAGCCGACTCAATACACAGGTCTTGAAACCGCTCCTACATCAGACCCCACACACCCTGGACATACTCTCTCCCACCTTCTTCCGTCAGGAAAAAGATACCAAAAGTTTGAGGTCACGTACCAGCCGACTCAAGAACAGCTTCTTCCCTGCTGCCATCAGACATTTGAATGGACCTACCTCGTATTAAGTTGAGCTTTTCTACACACCCGAGCTATGACTGCAAGTATTTAAAATGTTGCAGTCTCTCCTTCCTTCCCTATGTACGGTATGCATTGTCTGTATACTTTTCACTGTACACTAATACATGTGACAATAATAAATCAAAATCAAATAAAAAATCAAATCATAGATTGGTTTGTGGACTCAGTCTGCAGAGGAAGACGGCTCAACGCATCGGCTTGTGCAATCTGGGTCCCTGGGTGGTGCTCGAAAGAGTAATCGTAAGCAGCCAATAACAAGGCCCAGCGCTGAATCCTTACGGAACCAATCGGTGGGATCACCTTGACTTCATGGAAAAGGGCCAGCAACAGCTTGTGATCCGTGATGACAACGAAATGTCAGCCATAGACATACTGATGAGATCTCTTCACTCAAATATCATTAAATAGAAGCCTGGCAAAATAATTGGTTCCAACCTGGCTCCAGAAAATCAGGGAGGTGGCTCAGCCGAGTAGGTCGCAGCATCGGCAGCAAACCAGTTTATTCCTCATCG
Organism: Scyliorhinus torazame; assembly: GCF_047496885.1. Taxonomy (NCBI): domain Eukaryota; kingdom Metazoa; phylum Chordata; class Chondrichthyes; order Carcharhiniformes; family Scyliorhinidae; genus Scyliorhinus; species Scyliorhinus torazame. Next base: position 146,261,056 of record NC_092725.1, read on the forward strand.
CCAGTTTAATAAGGACGGGAGTCCACACTGAGTAAGAATAAAGAACTTTGATCTATTTACAGTTACGTTACAATACTGGCTGACCCTTTATACAGAGCTGCATGGAGCTGTCCCGCCCCTCAGCGGGGGACGTTCATACTCTGCGAGAATGACGGGGAAAGTATTCATTCCCACTGCATGGGGTAAGTCCCAGGGGGATATAAAAAAGAACAAAGAAAAATTACAGCACAGGAACAGGCCCTTCGGCCCTCCAAGCCTGCGCCGATCCAGATCCTCTATCTAAAACTGCCGCCTATTTTCTAAGGATCTGTATCCCTCTGTTCCCTGCCCATTGATGTATCTGTCTAGATACATCTTAAATGACGCTATCGTGCCCGCCTCTACCACCTCCGCCGGCAATGCGTTCCAGGCACCCACCACCCTCTGCGTAAAGAACTGTCCACGCATATCTCCCTTAAACTTTTCCCCTCTCACCTTGAACTCGTGACCCCTAGTAATTGAGTCCCCCACTCTGGGAAACAGCTTGTTGCTATCCACCCTGTCTATACCTCTCATGATTTTGTAGACCTCAGTGAGGTCCCCCCTCAACCTCCATCTTTCTAATGAAAACAATCCTAATCTACTCAACCTCTCTTCATAGTTAGCACCCTCCATACCAGGCAACATCCTGGTGAACCTCCTCTGCACCTTCTCCAAAGAATCCACATCCTTTTGGTAATGTGGCGACCAGAACTGTACGCAGTATTCCAAATGTGGCCGAATCACATATGTCTGTATTTGTCTCTCCAGGTCATTCTTCAGGTCAAGGAAACCTTTTTAGTGAGAATGCTGAAATGGGCGGACTCTTGCCCTCTGGAAAAGGTTGATGACTCATTACCCCCTGGTGCAGGTTTAAATTCTGATGGCTGGATTATACACCATCCATTCTCTGCCTTGTCTACATAGAACATAGAACAATACAGCGCAGTACAGGCCCTTCGGCCCACGATGTTGCAGCGAAACAAAAGCCATCTAACCTACACTATGCCATTATCATCCATATGCTTATCCAATAAACTTTTAAATGCCCTCAATGTTGGCAAGTTCACTACTGTAGCAGGTAGGGCATTCCACGGCCTCACTACTCTTTGCGTAAAGAACCTACCTCTGACCTCTGTCCTATATCTATTACCCCTCAGTTTAAAGTTATGTCCCCTCGTGCCAGCCATTTCCATCCGCGGGAGAAGGCTCTCACTGTCCACCCTATCCAACCCCCTGATCATTTTGTATGCCTCTATTAAGTCTCCTCTTAACCTTCTTCTCTCCAACGAAAACAACCTCAAATCCATCAGCCTTTCCTCATAAGATTTTCCCTCCATACCAGGCAACATCCTGGTAAATCTCCTCTGCACCCGCTCCAAAGCCTCCACGTCATTCCTATAATGCGGTGACCAGAACTGTACGCAATACTCCAAATGCGGCCGTACCAGAGTTCTGTACAGCTGCAACATGACCTCCCGACTCCGGAACTCAATCCCTCTACCAATAAAGGCCAACACTCCATAGGCCTTCTTCACAACCCTATCAACCTGGGTGGCAACTTTCAGGGATCTATGTACATGGACACCTAGATCCCTCTGCTCATCCACACTTCCAAGAACTTTACCATTAGCCAAATATTCCGCATTCCTGTTATTCCTTCCAAAGTGAATCACCTCACACTTCTCTACATTAAACTCCATTTGCCACCTCTCAGCCCAGCTCTGCAGTTTATCTATATCCCTCTGTAACCTGCTTCATCCTTCCACACTATCGACAACACCACCGACTTTAGTATCATCTGCAAATTTACTCACCCACCCTTCTGCACCTTCCTCTAGGTCATTGATAAAAATGACAAACAGCAACGGCCCCAGAACAGATCCTTGTGGTACTCCACTTGTGACTGTACTCCATTCTGAACATTTCCCATCAACCACCACCCTCTGTCTTCTTTCAGCTAGCCAATTTCTGATCCACATCTCTAAATCACCCTCAATCCCCAGCCTCCGTATTTTCTGCAATAGCCTACCGTGGGGAACCTTATCAAACGCTTTGCTGAAATCCATATACACCACATCAACTGCTCTACCCTCATCTACCTGTTCAGTCACCTTCTCAAAGAACTCAATAAGGTTTGTGAGGCATGACCTACCCTTCACAAAGCCATGCTGACTATCCCTGATCATATTATTCCTATCTAGATGATTATAAATCTTGTCTCTTATAATCCCCTCCAAGACTTTACCCACTACAGACGTGAGGCTCACCGGTCTATAGTTGCCGGGGTTGTCTCTGCTCCCCTTTTTGAACAAAGGGACCACATTTGCTGTCCTCCAGTCCTCTGGCACTATTCCTGTAGCCAATGATGACATAAAAATCGAAGCCAAAGGTCCAGCAATCTCTTCCCTGGCCTCCCAGAGAATCCTAGGATAAATCCCATCGGGTCCCGGGGACTTATCTATTTTCAGCCTGTCCAGAATTGCCAACACCTCTTCCCTACGTACCTCAATGCCATCTATTCTGTTAGTCTATTTGGCATTGAGTATCCAAAGCTGTTGTCCTTAAAGGGAGTCCCAGTGGCTGCAAAAATATTTGTAGAGTTGGGAATTGGGGATGAGGAGGGGGGCAGCATTAATGCTGATCCTGGTCCCACAAAGATTGAATTCCCCACTTCCCGCCTGCCTACACATGCCCCTCCCAGAGATCACCGCCCTCTCACCTTATTTGTCAATAGATCACATAATCTCTGCTGCTGCTCAATGATTCCGCCTTTAATCGACCACATGGGGATGCAGCATCTGTGTCCAACTGACCAGGTCTGGGACACGACGACAACGCCTGACAAGGACTCTCCACTGATGACCCTGTCACTAACCCTTCCTAAAGTTCCCAGCACCAGGAGCACCAGTCTTCAACCAATCTGACTCACTCCACAACAAACAACGGAATGCATTGGATACAACAAAGGCTATTGGCTCTGAGGACATCCCGGCTGTAGCACTGAAGACTTGTTCTCCAGAACCAATTGCACCAAGAATGTTACCTGGTATGGAGGGCATTAGCTATGAGGAGCGGTTGAATAAACTCGGTTTGTTCTCACTGGAACGATGGAGGTTGAGGGGCGACCTGATAGAGGTCTACAAAATTATGAGGGGCATAGACAGAGCACGGGCTTGGAGGGCCGAAGGGCCTGTTCCTGTGCTGTACATTTCTTTGTTCTTTGTTCAATAGCCAAGCTTTTCTAGTAAGCAAGTAAAGGGTCATCTCTTTGAAAGTGTGGACCGCCCGCTTGGCCAGCCCATTGGAGGCTGGGTGGTGTAGGCCAGTTCTCATGTGCCGGCTTCCATTTGCGGCCATGAACAATTTGAAGTCTTTTTAAAATAAATTTAGAGTGCCCAATTCATTTTTTTCCAATTAAGGGGCACTTTAGCGTGGCCAATCCACCTACCCTGCACATCTTTGGGATGTGGGGACGAAATCCACGCAAGCATGGAGAGAATGTGCAAACTCCACACGGATAGTGACCCAGAGCCAGGATTCGAACCCGGGTCCTCAGCGCCATTAGGCAGCAGTGCTAACCATTGCACCACCGTGCTGCTCTCAATTTGAAGTCTTGACTGGTGAACGTTGCCCCGTTATTGGACACCAGGACTTTGGGTATCCCGTGGGCACTAAAAATGTGACGCAGTTTGTCCATGGTCATTCGTGTAGTCGCGGTCTGTACCCGGTGGACCTCGAGCCATTTGGATTGAGCATCCACCCGGACAAGGAATGTCACCCCTGGAACTTGCCGGCAAAGTCCATGTGGACGCAGGATCAAGGCTTTCCTGGCCATTCCCAAGGATGCATCCGAGTCGCCAGTGGGACTTTCTGGTGTTCTTGGCAAGGGCCACAGTGCTGGGCCAATCTCTCGATGTCCAAATCCATCCCAGGCCACCAACTTAGCTGGGAGTCCACACCTTCATTTCCGTCCGTCCGTCCCCTCCCGGGTGCCCATTGTGGTCCTTTTGCAAAGATATACGACCCTGGTCCGGGACGCCCACCCGTGTCCCCCACAAGAGGACGCCATCTCCTACGCTCAGCTCAGGGAGCTCCGTGGTGAAGGCCGCAGATCACATGGCAGTGCTCTATGCTGGGCCCCATATTGAACCATATGCCAGGCCCGCGATAATTGCAGGTCCGTCTGGTCCACTGACCGGCAAGGTGTCTATGAAGTGGAGGGTTGCGATTACCTCCGCTGCCGAAGCGGTTGCCGGCGGTCTTGTGGGGAGGGGCAGACAGCTCAATGCGTCGGCATGAGGTATCCTCGTGCCCGGGCAGCGTGACAGGGGATATTCATAGGCCACAGGAGCAAAGCCCACCCTAGAACCCGAGCAGATGCGATTGGAGGGATTACCCAATCCTCTTTAAATAATCCCAGTAAGGGCTTGTGGTCCGTATAAATTGTAATGCCGTGCCCGTAAACGTACTGGTGGAATTCCCAGACAGAAAACACGACGGACGAGCCTTCCTCTCGGCCTGTACATAATCCCGTTCAGCGCCTGCGAGCGTGCGAGATGTGAAGTCTATCGGCCGTTCCGTCAGGCGTCCAGTGTGCTACAACCCCTCCGATACCACAAGGCGAGGCGTGGCACATGAGGAGCACTGGCTTCGACCCCTGAGGGGGTCGTAACATTCCCAATAGTGGAAGATACAGAACTAGGGGTCATAGCTTGAGGATAAGGAGTAAACCTTTTCGGACTGAGGTGAGGAGAAATCTCTTTACCCAGAGAGCGGTGAATCTGTGGAATTCACTACCACAGAAAGTAGTTGAGGCCAAAACATTGTGTAATTTCAGAAAGAATTAGATACAACTCTTGGGGCTAAAGGGATCCAGGGACATGGGGGAAGGCGGGATCAGGGTATTGAACTTGATGATTAGCCATGATCATAATGAATGGCGGAGCAGGCTCAAAGGGCCGAATGGCCTCCTCCTGCTTCGATTTTCTATGTATATTTTTATGTATGATTCCAGCTTTTCCCTCTCAAACTGCAGGGTTAATTCTATCATATTGTGGTCATCGCCCATAGGGTTCCTTCACTTGAAGTTCCCTATAGTTATTACAAAAAGTTTGGGACAGATTGGGGCTCTTATATCCAGGAAATGAAAGAATGACCTTGTGGAGGTCTTTGAGATTATGAAAGTGTACATAGATACATAGAAATTACAGTGCAGAAGGAGGCCATTCGGCCCATCGAGTCTGCACGGCTCTTGGAAAGAGCACCGTACCCAAGGTCAACACCTCCACCCTATCCCCATAACCCAGTAACCCCACCCAACACTAAGGGCAGTTTTGGACACTAAGGGCAATTTATCATTGTCCAATCCACCTCACCCGCATATCTTTGGACTGTGGGAGGAAACCGGAGCACCCGGAGGAAACCCACGCACACATGGGGAGGATGTGCAGACTCCGCACAGACAGTGACCCATGCCGGGAATCGAATCTGGGACCCTGGAGCTGTGAAGCAATTGTGCTAACCACCAGGCTACCGTGCTGCCTAGGCTTAGAGATGTTTCCACTTGTGAGTAAGACCAAAATAAGGGGCATAAATACACGATAGGCCTGAATAAATGCAATAGGGAATTCAGGATAAACTTCTTTAAGTCTTTCACATGAGAGTTTAAACCAGGGCCCTTTCTGCCTGTTTGTGTTGATGGAATAATCACAAGGAACTATATCCCTGGTGTCCTGGACAATTTTATCTCTCAGCCAACATCATACAATAAAAATCAGCTATCTGTTCATCCTCACACTGCGATGTGGATCTGCGATCGGTCTCTTTGCCCTACACAAGGTGTGAATCACTGCTTTGTGGATCAGACCTGCTTTTGGGCAGAAAATATATTATTATTGTTATTCTTACTACCTGTCTCCTGTTCTGAAGATTGCCACATCTTGTTTCAATCTCTCCCGATTACAGGTTAATTCCGGCACACTCTCCCGCTCTTCAATTCAGATGAAAAGTCAAATGAGCTCGGAGCGTTAACTCTTTCTCTCCACACAGGTGCTGCCAGAACTGCTGAGGTTTTCCAACATTCTCTGTTCTTGTTTCAGATTCCAAACTCTGCTGTGTTTTGCTGACTTTGTGGAACATGTGGACAGAGGAGCAGTGACCCAGAGGTGGGGTATGCTGCTGGGGGGGGCGGGATGTGGTGCTTTGGGTGGGGCGTGGTGCTGGGGGCGGGGCGTGCTGCTGGGGGGGCAGGGTGTGGTGCTGGGGCAGGGCACGATACTGCGGATGGGGTGGGCCGTGCTGCTGGGGGTGGGGCATGGTGCTGGGGGGCGGGATGTGGTGCTGTGGGTGGGGCGTGGTGCTGGGGGGGGAATGTCACAGTAGGCAGGGCATGTCACAGTGGGCAGGGTGAGTTGCTGTGAGCAGGGCATGTTGCTGTGCGGCGCCATGTCGCTGTGGGTGTGGCCTGCAACTGTGGGCAAGGCTTGTTGCTGTGGGGTGGGGTTGTCACTGTGGGTGGGGCCTGTCACTGTGGGTGGGGCTTGTGATGTGGGCAGGGCTTGTCACAGTGGGTGGGGCTTGCCAAAGTGGGTGGAGCTTGATAAGATTTTAGAGTCCATTATGAAAGATGAGATTGCGGAGTACTTGGAAGTGCATGATAAAATAGGACTGAGTCAGCACGGTTCGTCAAGGGGATGTCATGTCTGGCAAATCTGTGAGAGTTCTTTGAGAATGTAAGAAGGAAGTATGACAAAGAGAACCAGTGGACGTGATTTATTTAGATTTCCAGAAGACTTTGGCAAGGTGCCATATAGGCTATAAGTGCCCATGGCGTTAAGGGTAGGATACTGGCATGGATAGAGGATTGGCTGACTGGCAGAAGGCAGAGAGTGGGGGTAAAGGGATCGTTTTCAGGATGGCAGCCGGTGACTAGTGGTGTGCCTCAGGGGTTTGTGCTGGGATCACACCTTTCACAATATACATTAATAATCTGGAAGAAGGTACTGAAGGCACTGTTGCTAAGTTTGCAGATGATACAAAGATCTGTAGAGGGAAAGGTAGTACTGAGGACACAGAAGGATTTGGACAAGCTAGGAGAGTGGGCAATGAAGTGGCAAATTAAATACTATGTGGAAAAGTGTGAGGTTATGCACTTTGGATGAAGGAATCTAGGCATGGACTATTTTCTAAATGGGGAATTGGTTAGGAAATCAGAAGCACAAAGGGACTTGGGAGTCCTTGTTCACGATTTTCTTAAGGTTAATGTGCAGATTCAGTCGGCAGTTAGGAAGGTAAATGCAATGTGAGCATTCACGTCAAGCGGACTAGAATACAAGAGCAGGGATGTACTTCTGAGGCTGTAAAAGGCTCTGGTCAGACCCCATTTGGAGTATTGTGAGCAGTTTTGGGCCCCGTACCTAAGGAAGGATGTGCTGGCCTTGGAAAGGGTCCAGAGGAGGTTCACAAGAATGATCCCTGGAATGAAGAACTTGTCGTATGAGGAACAGTTGAGGACTCTGGGTCTGTACTCGCTGGAGTTTAGAAGGGTGGGGGGGAATCTTATTGAAAGTTACAGGATACTGCGACGCCTGGATAGAGTGGGTGTGGAGAGGAGAAACTAGAAGCAGAGGACACAATCTCAGACTGAAGGGACGATCCTATAAAACAGAGATGAGGAGGAATTTCTCCAGCCAGAGGCTGGTGAATCTGTGGAACTCTTTGCCGCAGAAGGCTGTGGAGGCCAAATCACTGAGTGTCTTTAAGACAGAGATAATCTTGATCAATAAGGGATCGGGGGTTATGGGGAGAGGGCAGGAGGATGGGGAGCAGGATCGATGCTCCTCAGCCTTATGGTCTCAGGGGGCTGAGCTTGTAATGGTGGGCGGGGCTGCTGGCGGTGGGCGGGGCTGCTGGCAGTGGGCGGGGCTGCTGGCGGTGGGCGGGGCTGCTGGCGGTGGGCGGGGCTGGTCTCCGTGGGCGGGGCCAGTCGCTGCTGTACGCGTACGCATGCGCATGGCCGACAGGGTGATGCGCGAGCGCGGGTTGGTTTGCTGAGGTGAGGCTGTGGCGGTCGGAGCGAGAAGCGGCAGTGAGCGGGGCGGGCGGTGAGTGAATGGTGTCTGTGGCCGGGCAGCGGTTCCGCCAGTGCACGGGCAGCGGGTGGCAGGAGTTCGACTCGCCCAGTCGGTATCCGCCGGGCTGAGTCTGCAGCTGCGCAGTGTGCTGGCTCTGAGCGCACGCGCGGTCGGCGGGCCGGGTCTGCAGCTGCGCAGTGTGCTGGCTCTGAGCGCATGCGCGGTCGGCGGGCCGGATCTTCAGCTACGCAGTGTGCTGGCTATGAGCGCACGCGCGGTCGGTAAACGGGACTGCAGCTGCGCAGTGTGCGGGCCGGGTCTGCAGCTGCGCAGTGTACGGGCCGGGTCTGCAGCTGCGCAGTGTGCGGGCCGGGTCTGCAGCTGCGCAGTGTGCGGGCCGGGTCTGCAGCTGCGCAGTGTGCGGGCCGGGTCTGCAGCTGCGCAGTGTGCGGGCGGTGGGCCTGGAGCGTCCGGAGTTTCTCCAAACTCCTCTTCGCTGCTGAACATCCCGGAGCCGCCCCGCCCCATCCCGGAGCCGCCCCCCCCCCCCCCCCATCCCGGAGCCGCCCCCCCCCCCCCCCCATCCCGGAGCCGCCCCCCCCCCCCCATCCCGGAGCCGCCCCCCCCCCCCCCCCCCCCATCCCGGAGCCGCCCCCCCCCCGTTACTCAGTGACCGCCGCCTGGATTGAGGTGATGAATCCCTGTCTGAGTCACAGGTTCCAGTGGCTCCGCAAAGCGAAAATAGAATCATTTTTAATACTAATAATCTTCATTGTCACAAGTGGGCTGACATTAACCCTGAGGTGAAGTTACTGCGAAAAGCCCCTAGTCGCCACACTCCGGCGCCTGTTCGGGTACACGGAGTGAGAATTCAGAATTTCCAATTCACCAAACAGCTCGTCTTTCAGGACTTGTGGGAGGAAACCGGAGCCCCCGGAGGAACCCCACGCACACACGGGGAGGATGTGCAGACTCCACACAGACAGTGACCCGGGGCCGGGAATCGAACCTGGGTCCCTGGCGCCATGAAGCTATGGTGCTAACCACTGTGCTACCGTGCTGCCCATCCAGTCTGGAACACATTGGCTGGGAGGTTGGAGAATCCCCAGGGGGGACGCGAGAATCATGCCCCGACACCGGCTTCCCAATTCTCAGGCACCTGCGGGTTCGCCGCTGCGCCAGTCGGGGGCCGTTGAAAGCAGCACCCCCCCCCCCCAGCGATACTCACCTCACACATGGCGGGACCTGGAAGGTGGGTCTGCGGCGGCCATCCTGGAGGGGGGGCGGATGGATCCGATCCCCGGGGGGTGGGGGGGCACACTTTGGCCTGGCCCGCAATCGGGGCCTACCAATCTGCGGGAGGGCTGGTTCCATGTTCCTCCGCGCCGAGCATCTGTAGGGTACTGCCATATTGCCCGGGGGCCGACGCGGAGAAGGGAACCCCCACACATGTGCAGAATAACGACAGCCGTAGCGCGCATGCGTGGAAATACGCTGGCTGTAGCGCACATGCGTGAACTCCCACTGTTCGTTCCGCGTCGGCAGCAGCTACGGGGACCACTCCAGTGCCGACCTAGCCTCCTAGGAAGGGGAGCATTCCCCATTATCAGGGACCGTTGACGCTGGAGTGGTTGGCACCACTTTTCACGCCGGCATGGGGACATAGCCCCACTGTTGGAGTCTCCCGCCCATCCAGTGTGGAACACATCCCCATCCAGTGAGGAACATTGAGTAACTAAAACATTATGATCATTAGTCACAATTACTGTTTGCAATCAGGAAACTGCAGTTGATTTCTGAGGATTAACTTGATTACGGTTGCCTTTTCTTTATTCTAGTTTTCTCCAACGTCAAATTAAAATGATGCAGAAATACTTCACTGAAGGACAGGTGTACAGTATTCCAATCATCCAGCCAGACCTGCGACGTGAGGAAGCCATTCACCAGATCAGCGATGTCCTTCAGTATCTCCAGAAAATCTCCACTGATGTTTTCACCAGGTATGAACCATAAATGACATCAGTATTGAGTAAATAAAAGCAAATTACTGCTGATGCTGCAATCTGAAACAAAACCAGAAAATACAGGACAATCTCAGCAGCTCTGACAGCATCTGTGGAGAGAAATGGGAGCTGACGTTTTGAGTCTGGATAGCTTTGACAAAGAGTCGAAATGTTAGCTCCCTTCTCTCTCCACAGATGCTGTCCGAGTTGCTGAGATTGTCCAGTATTTTCTGTTTTTGTTGTGGGTATTGAGTAAACCTGGGTAAACATTGTGTGTTACTGAACAAGGGGTTTACTTTACTGATGGGATTATTTGTGTTTTTAGTTTTTTGAGGTGCTGGGTACTGTGTTTGTGTCACTTGCAAGAACAAGTTAACAGGGAATTCCACCAGCTATTTTCACTTGCTTGTTTGTGTAGGCTTTTCTATTTCAAAAGGAAGTAGAGTACTTTGTAAGGGAGAGTTATTAGTATAGTCTTCACATTAAATAACATGCACTCAATATAGTGCCTTTTTTACAATAAAATGTCTTGAGCCATGTCATAGTGAGGTAATGACTAGCAAACAGTAAAAGAGGAAGTGTCCAAAATGATGGGTTTGAGGAGACTTTTAAAAGCCAAGAAAGAAGTAAGATGGCTTTATGGAAGGAGTTCCAGAGAGAGCGACAGAGATTAGTTTAGATATACCTGTGCGAAGGGTGCCGAATCTGCCAAAAGCAGCAGTGGAGCCTGATTTTATCAGGATAAGAAGTGGGAGAAAATGTTATTTAGGATTGCAACTGATATGATTGGAATCTGTCTGTTGATACTGAGATTACCTGGATGGATTGCAATGATTATCGTTCTCAATCCAAATCTTTGAGAGAGAGAGAGAGGGGTAAGGCCATAGAGAATGGCCTTACCCCTCTCCAAATTGAATTGACATCCTCTTGCTGGCCTCCTGAACACCATTTTTCATAACCTACAATGAAACCATACTTTGCCATGAACTTATATTTCGAATTTAGAAAGATCTTCCAATTAATCATAATTCAGTTTTATTTCCTTTGTTACTCTCTGAGGTGAATTGGTTGTGTTGGAGAAGCACATACAAGTTGATGTCAGTAGGAAATATAAGTTCATGGCAAAGTATGGTTTCATTGTAGGTTATGAAAAATGGTGTTCAGGAGGCCAGCAAGAGGATGTCAAATTCAATTTGGAGATAATGGAAGCACGGAGGAGGATTGAATGAGAGTAGTGAATTAGTGTGGGATTGCCTCCAGTGCTCTTTAAATGCTCGAGTACGTTGCCCAGTGCCTGTATGATAGTGTAACTCGGATGTAACAATATCGCTCCCCACCTCCATCATTTCCTCATATCTTGCTGAACCATCACTGCATCAAGCCTGCCTCTGCTCCAAGTGTAACTTTTTTTTAGTTCATTCTCTCATCTCTTTACAACTTCAATGTGCTGTTGTAGTAAGTCCCTTCTTTGGTCTTCAAATAATACCATCTATTTTTGTACCATTTGCCAATTCCAACTCTGTCCTTCAAATTGTTAATGTACAGAATGGCCTCCAGAACTATCCCCTGTGGAAAGCCTGCTCACCACTTCCAAACACTTGTAACCCTGAGCCTTGCTCTCTGTTTTTTCCCTTCTAACCAATTATGACCCCTGTTTCTATCCTCCGCTTAATTCCGTACATCTTAACTGAGTAATGGCAAATATATTTTGATGCTGGTGTGTCATCATTTAGAATAAATCTTAACACCAGAATGTGTTATTTCAGGGTTTCCCAGAACGTGGCGAACAACCAAACTCGCTTGCAGTGCATCAATGACCGAATCAATTTGGCACAAGCTAAGATCAAGACCATCAAAGGCAGCAAGAAAGCCACAAAAGTAAGGGCTAATTTTCCCGGGTTTTCATGTTGTGTTCAATTCTGAACTGCATTTCTGCATGGGAATAAAGAATTGTGAATTCAGAAAAATATTCCTTCATTGTGTTGCTGTACCTCTTTGCACAATTTGAAGTTAATGATGTGATTTTTTCAATGCCAAACGCGAACGAATTGCACTTCCAGTTTCCTCTGAGGTATTTTTCACAATTTTGTCAAAAACTAACCTTTTGTACACTAAATCTCCTTGACAGTTTGTCTGTAACAACACAAACAATTTAGAAAGATCTTCCAATTAATCATAATTCAGTTTTATTTCCTTTGTTACTCTCTGAGGTGTAATTGTGAATGGTGTTAGAATCTGAAATGACTGCTGTCATAGCATCTAGGTGGGATCAGCTGTTCCCTTCATATCTCCATGATGGTACTCGCCTCAAATATCAATGCAGTGACAGCCAACTGTCTTATAAGATCATGATTTACACCATGGTACTCAAATATCACAGAATGATAAGTGTTAAGTAATGGGTTAAGAGACATTGCAATTAGTTGTCTCATTTATGTTAAGTATCCATTAATTGACACTGATATGTAAAGGCGTTCAGGTGGCCTCTGTCAGGTGGTGTGTTGTTCAGAGTTTTGTGCAGAGGCTGTGGAAGTGAAATAAATGGTGTTTGGTGAAAAGGAACAAGAACTTTAGACTCTTCATATCACAGTAACTAAAATGGTTAACAATTGGTAGCAGAGGACGGTTGCTGTGTAAATGTGAAGGTTTGAAAGATACAACTTTTCCTGATCAAACCAAGGAGTGAGTGAGAAAAAAAGGGATATATGGCTGAACCGAGGATAAAGATGACTGGATATGACTATCCTCCCTTATTTTCTGAAAGGGAATCGTACGACCAATGGAGAAGTGCAGTAGTTATGTGGACTAAAGTAACTGCTTTGGGAAAGAAAACAAGATATGGCATTGGCTCTTTCTCTACCATATGGCAATAAAATCCGAAACATAAGTGCTTTCTGAGCTGGAATTGGAAGAGTTAGACTCAGTAGAAGGTCTGGAGACTTTATTACATTATATGGATAAGATTTGTAAGAAAGATGACTTGTTAAGTGCGGATGAAGCATGGTCGGATTTTGATAAGTTCGGGAAAATGGAGAATATCTCCATGGAAGACTATATAATGGAATTTGGCAGACGATATCAAAGGCTGCAGAAACACAATCTGGAATTTCCACAGTCTGCGTTGTCCTTTAAATTACTTGACCGTGCTAGAGGAGCAACATGGATAGGCTCCTGGTTTTGACAGGAGTTCAGTTTACTGATGACGATACCTTATTCGAACAGATGACAAAAGCTTTACAAAGGTTTCTGGGGAAACATTCGATTCCGATGGCTCTGATGACCCAAATAGGTCAGCCTGCAATAAGGCAGAATATGGAAGATACACTAGTAACAGGATGGCAAAATCGTTTGGCTACGAACAGGGCTCAAGACTATAGATGGAGACCGAAACAAGGAAATTATGAAGACAGAAACCCAGTTAGAACCTACAATAGGAAGATGAACCCCAGAAATGCACGGGGCATGATAAATCAATGTTTTCGATGTGAGACTCCATACCATTATGTCTTCAACTGTCCAAAACGTTAAGAAAGAGTGTTTGAAGCGACACATGACACGGAAGAGTCAGAAGAGGAAAAAGATAGTGACCAGAAAGAAGGCATTGTCCTATTGACAAGCAGTTTTACGCTGGTAATAAGGGTGTTGGTTGCAGAATCCTTCAACTGTGCTGTATTGGACAGTGGCTGCACATCTACTGTGTGTGGAATTGACTGGTTAAAATGTTACCTGGACTTTGAATGCTGAAAATCGTAACAAGGTTAAGGAATTTAAAAGTTCCACAAGTTTCAGGTTTGGGGATGATAATACTCTGAAGTCGCTGAAAAGAGTGGTGATCCCTTGCAATATTGCCGGAGTGAATCATTTCATTAGCACGGATGTTGTATCAAGTGAGATAACTTTGCTTCTGAGCAGACCGTCGATGAAGAAAGCACACATGAAACTGGATATGGAACAGGATAAGGTAACAGTTTTTGGAAAGACGGTGGACTTACAATTTACACAGTCGGGGCACTATTGTATTCCATTACTGACAAATAATTTTTCAAGTAGAGTGGTTAAGGATGTGTTAATGGCAGTTGAAAATGGGACTTTAGCTGATAAAAAGCTTGTGGTATTAAAACTGCATCGGCAATTTGCACATCCGTCTCCTCGGAGGCTGAAAAATTTATTAAAGGATGAAGGGGTAAGGGATGACGACTATACTAGACTGATAGAACAGGTTAGTGACCGCTGTGAAGTTTGTAGGAAGTACAGAAGGACACCAGCACGACCAATAGTAACCCTGCCTTTGGCCAGGGATTTTAACGACATTGTGGCCATGGACCTTAAGATCTGGGATAAAGCAAATAATATATTTATTTTGTAGATTTAGCAACCAGATTTAGTCACTCAACGATTGTACGAAGTAAAGAAAGAGTCATTCTGGATCAAATCGTGGAAAAATGGATAGGGACAGGAATGGGTCCACCGGCAAAATTCCTTACAGACAATGGGGGAGAATTTGCTAATGATGAGTTTAGGGATATGTGTGAAAACATTAATATCAGAGTTATGAATACGGCTGCAGAAAGCCCATTTAATAATGGTGCCTGTGAAAGAAATCATGCTGTCATCGATGACATGCTTCGGAAAACTTTGGCAGATCGACCAAATTGCAGGCTAAATTCAGCTTTAGCATGGGCAGTACATGCAAAGAATTCATTGCAGATGGTTGGGGGCTATAGTCCTTATCAATTCGTGTTTGGTAGAAATCCTAAAATTCCGTCCATTTTGGATGACCAGCCTCCAGCTTGGGAGGGGACTACAATTAGCTCTGGTTTTGCTGAACATTTAAATGCATTACATAGCAGTAAAAAAGCCTTTTTGGAAGCAGAAGTCTCTGAAAGAATCCGCCGAGCTTTAAGACATAACGTACGGCCACCAGATGCCGTTTTTCAGCAAGGAGGCATGGTATACTATAACAGAGACAATTCTAATGAATGGAAAGGCCCAAGGAAGATCATAGGCATAGATGGCAAAACAATTATTTTGCAACATGGTAATCAAACTGTTAGGGTACATTCATCAAGGATAATGGGTACAGATTACAAATTTTCAAATTTAGACAGAGCAGACAGACATGACGAGGAACCAGTCTCGTACGCATGTGTTACAGAACTATGAGGACCAATTAACTGAAATAGACAGGGTTTCTGTGGAGGAACACAACACTTCTGGTGATTAGAACAGGCCATTTTTCCGAAAGGGCAACTGCCAAAAGTTGGTTCAAAAGTGACATACTTGCCTGAAGGGTCTAGTCAATGGAAGGATGCAACTGTTATTAGTAGAGCAGGGAAGGCCACTGGAAAGTATAAACATTGGTTGAATGTACAGCATTCAGGGGAAGGAGTCCAGACAATGGATTGGGAAAACAAAGTTCAAAAATGGAGGGCACAGAAACGCAGTGCCAGTTCAGATAGTGCATCGGATAGTGAACAGGTCCGCAAGAAAAGGTCGAGAACTATTGAAAGGACATCCCACAGTAGAAGGGAAAGATCAAGCAGTAGCAGTACAGAACGAGATACCAGGCGGGAGAGGGGACGTAGTTTGTCAAGATCTTGGAACATGAGTAAGACTACGAATACTAATAGAAGTAGAAGCCCACATGCACGTGAGATTTTGGTGGCTTCAAATAAATTAGATGAAAAAGTTATTAAAGATGCTAAACAGCAAGAATTGCATAGTTGGAGTGAATTTGGGGTACACACGGAAGTACCAGATAGGGTCAAAGAGCTCTATCCCACAGATGGATTTGCACGGAAAAGGTTCTTCCGGATGGAACTTATAAGACAAAGGCCAGGCTTGTGGCAAGGGGATTTGAAGAAAACTTAGAAGATCAGGATTTACGGGTAGATTCACCTGCAGCAGGAAAGGTTATTTTAAAGATCTTCTTGGCTCTATTAGCCACAAAGGCATGGGAATGCAAATCTATAGATATAAAAGCTGCCTTTTTGCAGGGGCATCAGCTCCAGAGAGACATTTTTCTCCGTCCTCCTAAAGAAGCAGCTAACACAGAAGGGATACTCTGGAAGTTGAACAAATGTGTATATGGATTAAATGATGCATCTAGAGTCTGGTATTTTTCGGTAAGGTCAGTTTTGTTAAAGTTAGGCTGTTGCCAGTTGAAAGCAGATCCTGCAATGTTTTACTGCCACTATAAAGGAAATCTTTCAGGCATTTTTATGATGCTGTCGATGATTTTTTGTGGGGTGGGACTAGTGATTTTGAAGCTATTGTAATCTCTGGTTTGAGGAAAGAATTCAGGGTTGGAAGTCAGGCTTCCGGTGCATTTAAATATATTGGACTGGAAATTGGACAGACTAAGTTAGGGGCAACTTTATGTCAGCAATCTTATTTGGAAAGCATCACCCCAATAGCAATTAGTCGTGGCCGGGTTTCACAAAAAGACGCAATGGTTTCAAAGATAGAAAAAGAGCAACTGTGAAGTTTAATTGGGCAACTGAACTGGTTAGGTAGACCGACTAGACCGGACGTGAGTTTTGATGTCTTAGAGTTGAGTACAAAAATGAATGATCCCAAAGTGGAAGACATAATAAGAGCAAATAAAGCGTTGACCAAACTAAAAATGCAGGAGTGTGTTTTGAAGTTCCCAGTTTTAGGTGACCGTAGGCACTTGAAACTCATAGTTTATAGTGATGCGTCCTACGCAAATTTATGTGATGGGGTTTCAAGCACCGGAGGTTTTCTAATGTTCCTTTTGGGGAACAATGGTAAATGTTGCCCGCTTGTGTGGGAAACAAAGAAAATAAGGAGAGTGGTAAAAAGCACTTTGGCTGCTGAGACGTTAAGCCTTGTAGAGGCGGTGGATATGGCCTTTTATATAAGTATGATATTGACATAAATTTTGGGATTAGGGGATTTGGGTAATATACCTATTGACTGTCACATTGACAATAAAACCCTGTGGGAAAATGTGCACTCTACAAAAAGTGTCAATGAAACGAGGTTACGGATAGACATCGCAAGTTTGAAGCAGATGTTGGACAGAGGGGAAATAACAAAAATTAAATGGGTCGACAGGAGCTATCAACTGTCAGACTGTTTCACGAAAAGAGGGGCGAGTTCACAGAAACTTTTGGATATTGTTAATGAAGGGCGCTTGTTTCTGTGACTTTTTTTTTCTCTTTCTCATCCAAACAAAAAAAGGGGGGGGGGGGGAAATCATGTGTGTTTTTAAGTTTCTTGAAATTTTGTTTTCACCTAATTATTTTTTTTCTCCAAGGAAGGGGAGACTGTTAAGTAATGGGTTAAGAGACATTGCAATTAGTTGTCTCATTTATGTTAAGTATCCATTAATTGATATTGATATGTAAAGGGGCTTCAGGTGGCCTCTGTCAGGTGGTGTGTTGTTAAGAGTTTTGTGCAGAGGCTGTGGAAGTGAAATAAATGGTGTTTGGTGAAAAGGAACAAGAACTTTAGACTCTTCATATCACAGTAACAAAACGGCTAACAATAAGGAGTATCAAACCTATTGTAAATTAAATGTATGAATGTGAACATGCTTTTTTTTCTGTGTAGTATATCTTCCTCTGCCATGTTTTTATCCAGTGGAATAAAGGGATTGCAAAATGACACCAGTCGACAGTCGTTAGAACTAAGGCACGAACATAACTAGATCACAATGTTAACCAAGGCAACTAAGAAAAGAGTGGGAACTTTAGAAATTGGTTAGAGTCAGGCTTCAGGATAGTCTTCTGCAACAACATATCTTGGGACTAACACTGTGGGGGATGTCATATTAGATTTGATATTGGGCAACAAGCAGCCTAATGCTACATGAACATTTATACATGAACGAGAGACCATAGCACGTTTGATTTTTGCGTTGTGTTTGACCAAGAGAAATGCAAAAATGATACTAATAGTTCTAGATTTGTGTAATGGGATGAGACTGAGACTGTTCACTATAAACTGGTAAATGTGTGAATGGGTAAAGAGATCAGTAGGTGTCCAAGAAATAATGTAATTAATTAAAATAATTAAGTTGAGGGTCAAAAGCTCTACTTGTCAAAAAAAGTAATGAACGCACTAGTGGTAAGGGACAACATAAAACTAAAAAAGAAGTAATTCGTGATTTGGCAAATGGGAAAGATTATAAAGAGTCGCAAAGAGTGACAAAACCGCTGGTAGGAGCTGCACAAATGCAGAATGAAATTAAACTTGCAAGGGCTACCAAAAGCAGCACAAACATTTAAAGGAATTTTAGGAAAAAGAGTGGTTAAGAGCTCTTGTAGACTGGCAATTTTGTTAATATTACAATGAGCTTATTAATTTTGCACCTGTATTTATTTATAAGGACATTACCCAAATCTAGAAATATTAGTATCATTTGAGGACAAGATCATTTTGGGGGGGGGAAATCCAGTGTACTGATATTGAATGTGGAATGAAAATTCCCAAAATTAGCATAAGCAAATTAACATTAATGAAGAAATGAATGGCAGTAAGAAATAATAATTGTGAGGTCACCCATTTTGGACCTACAAAAAGATCAGAGTACTTTTTAAATGGTGAAAACATTAAAGTCCAAAAAGACTTGAAGGTCCAATGCATAAATCATTAAAATGTTTTAGAATTTGCCCATAACTACCAAAAAGGTTAATGGAATGTTAGCTTTTATTTTATTACAATCCCAGACCAGACCCCACAGTGTTTAGGAATCAGGACCAGAACGCCAATGTCTTAGTTTATTTGTAAAACTGGAAAGAATGGAGTAATTGCATGAAAAAAATAGGGTGTGGTTATTTTTCAAACAAAACTTTATTATGAATACAATATTACATTTTTTAACTTAACACCTGAAATGAACAGCTTACAATTTTATTTTATTTTTAAAATATGTTTATTCAAATTTTTCCAACAATTTTTGTAACATAAGAACTAGGAGCAGGAGTCGGCCATCTGGCCCCTCGAGCCTGCTCCACCATTCAATGAGATCATGGCTGATCTTTTGTGGACTCAGCTCCACTTTCCGGCCCGAACACCATAACCCTTGATCCCTTTATTCTTCAAAACAAACAAACCCCCCCCCCCCCCCCCATAACAAAAAGAAGAAAGAACACAAACGCCACAATCAAAAATAATAAACTACTTATACATTGGGTTTCTCCCGCATATATTAACCCCCCCCCCCCATATGACATTCAAAAGTACCCTTGGGGAAACCCCCCACCCGCCCAAATACCCCCCCGAAAGAGAACCCCCCCCCCCCGGGTTGCTGCTGCTGACCTCCTAGCGCTCCGCGAGATAGTCTAGGAACGGTTGCCACCGCCTGAAGAACCCCTGCACAGACCCTCTCAAGGCAAACTTTATCCCCTCCAGCTTAATAAACCCTGCCATGTCATTTATCCAGGCTTCCACACTGGGGGGCTTTGCGTCCTTCCATAATAACAAGATCCTCTGCCGGGCTATCAGGGACGCAAAGGCCAGGATACCGGCCTCTTTCGCCTCCTGCACTCCCGGCGAGTCCGTTACCCCAAATAGTGCCAACCCCCAGCTTGGCTTGACCTGGACTTTCACTACCTTGGACATAGTCCTCGCGAAACCCCTCCAAAACCCATCCAGTGCCGGGCACGACCAGAACATGTGGACGTGATTCGCCGGGATTCCCGAGCACCTCCCACATCTGTCCTCCACCCCAAAGAACCTACTCAACCTCGCCCCTGTCATATGCGCTCTGTGAGTAACCTTGAATTACATTAGGCTGAGCCTGGCGGAAGAGGAGCTAACCCTACTCAGGGCATCAGCCCACAGCCCCTCACCAATCTCCTCCCCAAGCTCCTCCTCCCACTTGCCCTTTAGCTCCTCTACCGAAACCACCACCTCTACTTTCATTTCTTGATAGATCGCCGAAACCTTGCCTTCTCCGACCCAGACACCCGAAATCACCCTGTCCTCAATCCTCTGTGCCGGGAACAACGGGAATTCCCTCACCTGCCGCCTCACAAACGCCCTCACTTGCATATACCTGAACGCAATTCCCGGGGGTAGCCCAAACTTCTCCTCCAGCGCCCTTAGGCTCGCAAACGTCCCATCTATAAACAGGTCCCCCATCCTTCTGACCCCTGCCCGATGCCAGCTCCGAAACCCCCCATCCATCCTTCCCGGGACGAACCGATGGTTCTCCCGAATCGGGGACCAAACCGAGGCTCCCATCTCACCCCATGCCGTCTCCACTGCCCCCAGATCTTCAACGTTGCCGCCACCACCGGACTCGTGGTGTACTTTGTCAGTGAGAGCAGAATCGGTGCCGTCACCAGCGCCCTCAGGCTCGTGCCCCTGCATGACGCCATCTCCAACCTCTTCCACGCCGCCCCCTCTCTATTACCCACTTACGGATCATCGCCACGTTGGCTGCCCAATAGTGGCCGCACAGATTCGGCAGCGCCAGCCCTCCCTGTCCCTGCTACGTTCCAGAAACACCCTCTTTACTCTCGGGGTCTTATTTGCCCACACGAAACCCATGATGCTCCTACCTACCCATTCACAAAAGGCCTTGGTAATCATAACAGGAAGGCACTGGAACACAAAGAGAAACCTCGGGAGGACCATAATTTTAACCGACTGTAGTCTGACCGTTAGCGAGAGTGGCAGCACATCCCATCTTTTGAAATCCTCCTCCATCTGCTCCACCAACCACGTCAAATTGAGCTTGTGCAGGGCCCCCCAGCTCCCAGCCACCTGGATCCCCAAGTACCGAAAGTTCCTTTCCGCCCTCTTCAATGGTAGGTCGCCTATCCCCCTTCCCTGGTCTCCTGGATGCACCACAAAGAGCTCACTTTTTCCTACGTTGAGCTTATAGCCCGAGAAGTCCCCAAACTCCATTAGGATCCGCATGACCTCCACCATCCCCTCAACTGGATCTGCCACATACAGCAACTACCTCTGCCTCGCTCTCTACCGATGGCATCATAATCACGTTGAGGAGCCTCCGCACATTAGTTTTTAGCTACCTGCCCTTTACAAATCCTGTCTGGTCTTCATGAATCACCCCAGGGACACAGTCCTCAATTCTCGTAGCCAGCAATTTTGCCAGCAACTTAGCATCCACATTGAGGAGCGAGATGGGTCTATACGACCCACATTGCAGTGGATCCTTCTCCCGCTTCAGAATCAGCGAGATCAGCGCCCCGGACATTGTCGGGGGCAGGGTCTCTTCCCCCCCCCCCCCCTCCCTTGCCTCATTGAAAGTCCTCACTAACAACGGGCCTAGCAGGTCCACATATTTCCTATAAAACTCAACCGGGAACCTATAGGGCCCCGGGGCCTTCCCTGCCTGCATGTTCCCCAATCCTTTAACCAGCTCCTCCAACCCAATTGGCGCCCCTAAACCAGCCACCTCTTGCTCCTCCACCCTCGGGAACCTCAGTTGATCCAAAAATCGTCGCATCCACTCTTCCCCCTCTGGGGGCTCAGATCTGTACAGCTCCTCATAGAAGTCCTTAAATACCTCATTTACTCTCACCGCACTCCGCACCGTATTCCCCCTACTATCCTTAACTCCACCTATCTCCCTCGCTGCCACCCTCTTATGGAGCTGGTGTGCCAGCATCCGGCTCGCCTTCTCCCCATACTCGTACGTCGCCTCCTGTGCTTTCCTCCACTGTGCCGCTGCTTTCCCTGAGGTCAACAGGTCAAACGCCATCTGGAGGCTTTGCATCGGAGTTGAGGGGCCCGATACCGGGGCATATGTGAGCACGATGCTCAATTCGCTGATGGGCGCAGGAGCCTTCCCGAGCCCCCTGGAGCTAGATGGGGATCACCGGGGTCCTGGCAAGGAGACCCAAGGCCAACGAGCCACCAAGGGCTGTAGTGGTGAGGTTTCACCGCTTTATGGATAGAGAGTGTGTCTTGAGATGGGCGAAGAAAGAGCTGAGCCGTAGGTGGGAGAACATGGAGATCTGCATCTACCAGGACTGAGTGCAGAGATGGCCAAGAAGAGAGCTGGCTTTAATCGGTCCAAGCGGTGCTCCATCGGAAGGTGCACGACTGTAAAGTCACCTTGGTCAATGTGGAAATGAGGCTCTGTGACATTACTTTGTTAATACTAGCCTAATAATAGGTTTCATGTGCCTCTTGTTCTATTGTGCTCTGCAGGTATTTTCCAGTGCAAAGTACCCTGCACCTGATAGACTTCAGGATTATATTTCCATTTTCACTGGGGTAGATGACCCTGCTTTGCAGAAACGTCCACGCTACAAGATTCACAGCAAGCTGAAGCCACTGGATGACAAGGCTGCGCAGGTATATAATAATCTTTATTATTGTCACACTTAAGCTTACATTAACACTGCAATGAAGTTACTGTGAAAATCGCCTAGTCACTACATTCCGGCACCTTTTTGGGTACACAGATGGAGAATTCAGAATGTCCAATTCACCTAACAGCATGTCTTTTGGGACTTGTGGGAGGAAACCGGAGCACCCGGTGGAAACCCACGCAAACACAGGGAGAACGTGCAGACTTCACACAGACAGTGACCCAAGCCGGGAATCGAACCCGGGTCCCTGGCGCTATGAAGCAACTGGGCTAACCACTGTGCTACCGTGTGTGTCATAATCCACAGCAACTCTCTTGTGAATTGTGACATTTTAATGAAACAAAATATAAGCTAGCAATTTGCTCCTCCATTTTTGTGCCATGCCGATGATTAGAATATAGAACATAGAAAATACAGCACAGAACAGGCCCTTCGGCCCACGATGTTGTGCCGAACCTTTGTCCTAGATTAATCATAGATTATCATTGAATTTACAGTGCAGAAGAAGGCCATTCGGCCCCCTGAGTCTGCACCGGCTCTTGGAAAGAGCACCCTACCCAAACTCAACACCTCCACCCAACACCAAGGGCAATTTTGGACACTAAGGGCAATTTATCATGGCCAATCCACCTACCCTGCACATCTTTGGACTGTGGGAGGAAACCGGAGCACCCGGAGGAAACCCACGCAGACATGGGGAGGACGTGCAGACTCCGCACAGACAGTGACCCAAGCCGGAATCGAACCTGGGACCCTGGAGCTGTGAAGCAATTGTGCTATCCACAATGCTACCGTGCTGCCCTTAAGAACAAATAAATCTACACTATATCATTTTACCGTAATCCATGTACCTATCCAATAGCTGCTTGAAGGTCCCTCATGTTTCCGACTCAACGGCTTCCACAGGCAGTGCATTCCATGCCCCCACTACTCTCTGGGTAAAGAACCTACCTCTGATATCCCTCCTATATCTTTCACCTTAAATTTATGTCCCCTTGTAATGGTTTGTTCCACCCGGGGAAAAAGTCTCTGACTGTCTACTCTATCTATTCCCCTGATCATCTTATAAACCTCTATCAAGTCGCCCCTCATCCTTCTCCGTTCTAATGAGAAAAGGCCTAGCACCCTCAACCTTTCCTCGTAAGACCTACTCTCCATTCCAGGTAACATCCTGGTAAATCTTCTTTGCACCTTTTCCAAAGCTTCCACATCCTTCCTAAAATGAGGTGACCAGAACTGTACACAGTACTCCAAATGTGGCCTTACCAAAGTTTTGTACAGCTGCATCATCACCTCACGGCTCTTAAATTCAATCCCTCTGTTAATGAACGCGAGCACACCATAGGCCTTCTTCGCAGCTCTATCCACTTGAGTGGCAACTTTCAAAGATGTATGAACATAGACCCCAAGATCTCTCTGCTCCTCCACATTGCCAAGAACTCTACCGTTAACCCTGTATTCCGCATTCATATTTGTCCTTCCAAAATGGACAACCTCATACTTTTCAGGGTTAAACTCCATCTGCCACTTCTCAGCCCAGCTCTGCATCCTATCTATGTCTCTTTGCAGCCGACAACAGCCCTCCTTACTATCCACAACTCCACCAATCTTCGTATCGTCTGCAAATTTACTGACCCACCCTTCAACTCCCTCATCCAAGTCATCAATGAAAATCACAAACAGCAGAGGACCCAGAACTGATCCCTGCAGTACGCCACTGGTAACTGGGATCCAGGCTGAATATTTGCCATCCACCACCACTCTCTGACTTCTATCGGTTAGCCAGTTCGTTATCCAACTGGCCAAATTTCCCACTATCCCATGCCTCCTTACTTTCTGCAGAAGCCTACCATGGGGAACCTTATCAAATGCCTTACTAAAATCCATGTACACTACATCCACTGCTTTACCTTCATCCACATACTTGGTCACCTCCTCAAAGAATTCAATAAGATTTGTAAGGCAAGACCTTGTTACTTGCTGTTTAAATATAAAAAGCTGTGCAGATAAATGTGACAGAACTAGAAAAATCAAACGTTCTGATTAATACACTACGCGTATCAATCTGTTTATACAGTGAATTACTTATTTACAGTGTAAGGTGAATCAGACTAGGAAACTAACCGAACAGTATGCAATTCATTCTGCAATCCTCCTAGCTAGATTTTGTCTTCAGAGTCCTTCAGAACAATCTTTACACTGGAGTTCCACCCCTTTCCCACACCAAGTATAGGAGCAATACACATCTTGCTTCTACTTTATTCCTTAAACGGAATCTTGTTCTGGAAAAATGTGTTTTACATTCTTGAACAGAAAGGACAGCAGGTTTTTTTATTTGTTTTTGGGATGTGGGTGTCGCTGGGCTGGGCCAGCATTTGTTGCCCATCTCTAATTGCCCTTGAACTAAGTCAACCACATTGCTGTGGGTCAGGAGTCACATGTAGGCCAGACCAGGTAAGGACGTCAGATTTCCTTCCCTAAAGGACATTAGTGAACCAGATGGGTTTTTACAACAATCAACAATTTTTCATGGTCATCATTAGACTTTTAATTCCAGATTTTTATTGAATTTAAATTCCACCATCTGCCCTGGTGGGACACCGGACTCTGGGTCTCTGGATTACTAGTCCAGTGACTATACCACTCCGCCACCGCCTCCCCACTGGTCCACATGTAGTCAATGTGAAGAGCACATTCCATCACTTTCTGCTTCTGCTAAGTATTTATATTTTAAGTTGAATATACAGTAAGTACATGCACAGACCACAGGGAGTGGTTGCTCATTTTTTCCTTGTACATAAGCAATAGTCCTAATCACCTGCACCCATCTGTTCCTCCATTCCCTTTCCTATATTCTGTTTCTCCATAGAAAATACAGCACAGAACAGGCCCTTCGGCCCACGATGTTGTGCCGAACCTTTGTCCTAGATTAATCATAGATTATCATTGAATTTACAGTGCAGAAGGAGGCCATTCGGCCCTTTGAGTCTGCACCGGCTCTTGGAAAGAGCACCCTACCCAAACTCAACACCTCCACCCAACACCAAGGGCAATTTGGACATTAAGGGCAATTTATCATTGGCCAATTCACCTAACCCGCACATCTTTGGACTGTGGGAGGAAACCGGAGCACCCGGAGGAAACCCACGCAGACACGGGGAGGACATGCAGACTCCGCACAGACAGTGACCCAAGCCGGAATCGAACCTGGGACCCTGGAGCTGTGAAGCAATTGTGCTATCCACAATGCTACCGTGCTGCCCTTGAGAACAAATAAATCTACACTATATCATTTTACCGTAATCCATGTACCTATCCAATAGCTGCTTGAAGGTCCCTAATGTTTCCGACTCAACTACTTCCACAGGCAGTGCATTCCATGCCCCCACTACTCTCTGGGTAAAGAACCTACCTCTGATATCCCTCCTATATCTTCCACCTTTCACCTTAAATTTATGTCCCCTTGTAATGGTTTGTTCCACACGGGGAAAAAGTCTCTGACTGTCTACTCTATCTATTCCCCTGATCATCTTATAAACCTCTATCAAGTCGCCCCTCATCCTTCTCCGTTCCAATGAGAAAAGGCCTAGCACCCTCAACCTTTCCTCGTAAGACCTACTCTCCATTCCAGGCAACATCCTGGTAAATCTTCTTTGCACCTTTTCCAAAGCTTCCACATCCTTCCTAAAATGAGGCAGCCAGAACTGTACACAGTACTCCAAATGTGGCCTTACCAAAGTTTTGTACAGCTGCATCATCACCTCACGGCTCTTAAATTCAATCCCTCTGTTAATGAACGCGAGCACACCATAGGCCTTCTTCACAGCTCTATCCACTTGAGTGGCAACTTTCAAAGATGTATGAACATAGACCCCAAGATCTCTCTGCTCCTCCACATTGCCAAGAACTCTACCGTTAACTCTGTATTCCGCATTCATATTTGTCCTTCCAAAATGGACAACCTCACACTTTTCAGGGTTAAACTCCATCTGCCACTTCTCAGCCCAGCTCTGCATCCTATCTATGTCTCTTTGCAGCCGACAACAGCCCTCCTTACTATCCACAACTCCACCAATCTTCGTATCGTCTGCAAATTTACTGACCCACCCTTCAACTCCCTCATCCAAGTCATTAATGAAAATCACAAACAGCAGAGGACCCAGAACTGATCCCTGCGGTATGCCACTGGTAACTGGGATCCAGGCTGAATATTTGCCATCCACCACCACTCTCTGACTTCTATCGGTTAGCCAGTTCGTTATCCAACTGGCCAAATTTCCCACTATCCCATGCCTCCTTACTTTCTGCATAAGCCTACCATGAGGAACTTTATCAAATGCCTTACTAAAATCCATGTACACTACATCCACTGCTTTACCTTCATCCACATGCTTGGTCACCTCCTCAAAGAATTCAATAAGATTTGTAAGGCAAGACCTACCCCTCACAAATCCGTGCTGACTATCCCTAATCAAGCAGTGTCTTTCCAGATGCTCAGAAATCCTATCCTTCAGTACCCTTTCCATTACTTTGCCTACCACCGAAGTAAGACTAACTGGCCTGTAATTCCCAGGGTTATCCCTAGTCCCTTTTTTGAACAGGGGCACGACATTTGCCACTCTCCAATCCCCTGGTACCACCCCTGTTGACAGTGAGGACGAAAAGATCATTGCCAACGGCTCTGCAATTTAATCTCTTGCTTCCCATAGAATCCTTGGATATATCCCGTCAGGCCCGGGGGACTTGTCTATCCTCAAGTTTTTCAAAATGCCCAACACATCTTCCTTCCTAACAAGTATTTCCTCGAGCTTACCAATCTGTTTCACACTGTCCTCTCCAACAATATCGCCCCTCTCATTTGTAAATACAGAAGAAAAGTACTCGTTCAAGACCTCTCCTATCTCATCAGACTCTACTTCCTACTCAATACTCCATATTCCTTCAATCACCGATTCTTTTTTTAAAAATATTTTTATTAAGGCATTTATAAATTTTAACACCAACTTTCAAGAGGAAAAACAACAAAGTAAATAGCCCCCACCCAATCAACAACCATACCCAGCCAAAGTGGCTTACATACACAGATCCCCAGTCCCTCTCCCCCACTAACTGTTCCCACCTCAACTAACCCCCTCCCCCTACCTCTCTCCCTCCCTTACCCCCCCCCCCCTCCCCCCATTGTATCTGCTGACAGCCTAATGTTCCCCAAAGAAGTCGATAAACAGCTGCCGTCTCCGGGCGATCCTCTCGGGGCGAACTTGACCTTCTCAAGCCTGAGAAACCCGGCCATGTCACTGACCCATACCCCTGGTTTTGGGGGTTCCGAGTCCCTCCACGCCAATAAGATCCATCTCCGGGCTACCAGGGAGGCAAAGGCCAACACATCTGCCTCTCTCGCCCCCTGGACTCCCGGGTCTTCCGACACTCCAAAAACCGGCACCTCTGAACTCGGCACCACCCGTACTTTCAGTACCGTGGTCATGAAATCAGCAAATCCCGGCCAAAATCCCCTAAGCCTCGGACATGCCCAAAATATATGGACATGATTCGCGGGCCCTTCCTCCCACCGCCCGCACCTATCCTCAACCCCTTCAAAGAACCTGCTCATACGGGCCACAGTCATATGCGCTTCAAGGACCACCTTGAATTGTATCAGGCTGAGCCTGGCACACGACGAGGACGCGTTAACCCTGCTCGAGGAATCCTCCCACAGTCCCGCCTCTAACTTCTTGCCCAACTCTTCCTCCCATTTTCGCTTTACCTCCCCTATCGGGGTTCCCTCCCATTCCATGAGCACTTTATAAATTTCCGAGACCTTCCCCTCCCCCACTCCCGTTTTCGACACTACCTTGTCCTGTATTCCTTGGGGCGGTAGGAGCGGAAAGGTCAAAACCTGCCTCCATGCAAAGTCCCTCACCTGCAGGTAGCGGAATCCATTCCCCCCCGGGCAGCTCAAACTCCTCCTCCAAGCAGGGAAATCTGCCGTCAATAAACAGGTCTTCTAACCGCTCAATCCCAGCTCGCTACCACCTTCGAGACTCCCCATCTCGCACCCCCAGTGCAAACCGGTGATTGCCACAAATGGGTGTCCACACCAACGCTCCCTCCACCCCCATATGCTTCCGCCACTGTCCCCACACCCTCAAAGCCGCCACTACCGGGCTTGTGGAGTACTGAGCCGGCGAGAACAGCAGAGGTGCCGTTACCAATGCCCCTAAACTTGTGCCCCTACATGATGCCGCCTCCACCCGCTCCCACACCCACTCCTCCTCCACTACCCACTTCCTGATCATTGCTATGTTTGCCGCCCAATAGTAGTTCCTAAAATTTGGTAGGGCCAGCTCTTTCCCCCCCCCCCCCCCCACTCCAGCAGCACCTTCTTTACCTGCAGAATTTTACCCAGCCATACAAACCCAGAGATCACCGTTTTCACCCTCTTTTTAAAAGAAAAAGCCTTTTGGATAAAAATAGGCAGGCACTGAAATACAAACAATAACCTCGGGATGACCGTGATCTTTACCATCTGCACCCTCCCCGCCAGTAACAACGGGAGCATATCCCACCTTCGAAAGTCCTCCTTCATCTGCTCCACTAACCGAGCCAAGTTCAGCTTGTGTAGATGCTCCCACTCCTGCGCCTCCTGGATACCCAAATATTGAAAGCTCCCACCACCTTGAACGGCATCCCCCCCCCCCAATCACCTCTCCTGCGCCCTCGCCTGAATCGCAAAGACCTCGCGTTTGCCCATATTCAATTTAAACCCTGAAAACCGGCCGAATTCCCCTAGAATCAATCACCTATTCTTGATTGGTCTCTGTGTTAATCACTAACTCCAGTCCTATATTTTTGAGATATTTGTTTCAATACTGTCGAGACTATTATTTCCAACATATATCTCATCTCAACTGCATGTCAGTGAAGTCTTGATGAGTTAGAGCTGGAAGGTGAAATGTTGAGTGAAGTTACTGATCACTGTCCAGTGTTCACTGAACTGCAAGATGAAGCTCAGGTGCATGGGCTGCACTCTGATTTCCTTCGCACAAGTCAATCTGCTGAAATTCATTGGGATGACTCCCCGTGAAAGGCCGGGCACGCTGCTCATGGACCTCCTTCTCTGACATTAGGCATCTGTCTTAAATATCAAGTAAGATAAACATCTAGATGCCAATCTCGTTACAGCAAACATGTCCAGGCTGAGATTTGCAGACTGAACTAATAGAGATACCTTTTATTTTCCTTCAGGACAAGACAAAGGATTATTATCACGTGTGTTTGAATATTAAATCACGAGAGGAGAATGGGACAGAGGAAGGTTTGGGAAGCCTTCCTCGAAATACCACCTCCATCAGTTCTCTGCTCCTTTTCAACACCACTGAGAACCCGTAGGTGTCGTTTACCTGATTAAGTGAAAGGGAATCATTTTGTTCTTATTGTATATTTGTTCCATATGTTGGTTTTACATCAACATACTAACTGCCATTGTTCATGTTGTTCATAACATTCATAGCAAGCTGACATTCATCGAAAACAATTAAACATTGACTTGTAGCAACAATTACAGAACGGCACAGTGATTAGCACTGCTGCCTCACAGCGCAGGGCCGCACGGTGGCACAGTGGTTAGCACTGCTGCCTCACAGCGCAGGCCCGCACGGTGGCACAGTTATTAGCGCTGCTGCCTCACAGCGCCAGGGCCGCACGGTGGCACAGTGATTAGCACTGCTGCCTCACAGCGCAGGGCAGCACGGTGACACAGTGATTAGCACTGCTGCCTCACAGCGCCAGGGCCGCACGGTGGCACAGTGATTAGCACTGCTGCCTCACAGCGCCAGGGCCGCACGGTGACACAGTGGTTAGCACTGCTGCCTCACAGCGCCAGGGCCGCACGGTGACACAGTGATTAGCACTGCTGCCTCACAGCGCAGGGCCGCACGGTGACAGTGATTAGCACTGCTGCCTCACAGCGCCAGGGCCGCACGGTGACACAGTGATTAGCACTGCTGCCTCACAGCGCAGGGCCGCACGGTGACACAGTGATTAGCACTGCTGCCTCACAGCGCCAGGGCCGCACGGTGGCACAGTGATTAGCACTGCTGCCTCACAGCGCAGGGCCGCACGGTGGCACAGTGATTAGCACTGCTGCCTCACAGCGCAGGGCAGCACGGTGACACAGTGATTAGCACTGCTGCCTTACAGCGCAGGGCCGCACGGTGACACAGTGATTAGCACTGCTGCCTCACAGCGCCAGGGCCGCACGGTGGCACAGTGATTAGCACTGCTGCCTCACAGCGCAGGGCCGCACGGTGGCACAGTGATTAGCACTGCTGCCTCACAGCGCAGGGCAGCACGGTGACACAGTGATTAGCACTGCTGCCTCACAGCGCAGGGCCGCACGGTGACACAGTGATTAGCACTGCTGCCTCACAGTGCCAGGGCCGCACGGTGACACAGTGATTAGCACTGCTGCCTCACAGCGCCAGGGCCGCACGGTGACACAGTGATTAGCACTGCTGCCCCACAGCGCAGGGCCGCACGGTGACACAGTGATTAGCACTGCTGCCTCACAGCGCGGGGTCGCACGGTGACACAGTGATTAGCACTGCTGCCTCACAGCGCCAGGGCCGCACGGTGACACAGTGATTAGCACTGCTGCCTCACAGCGCAGGGCCGCACGGTGACACAGTGATTAGCACTGCTGCCTCACAGCGCCAGGGCCGCACGGTGGCACAGTGATTAGCACTGCTGCCTCACAGCGCAGGGCCGCACGGTGGCACAGTGATTAGCACTGCTGCCTCACAGCGCAGGGCAGCACGGTGACACAGTGATTAGCACTGCTGCCTCACAGCGCAGGGCCGCACGGTGACACAGTGATTAGCACTGCTGCCTCACAGTGCCAGGGCCGCACGGTGACACAGTGATTAGCACTGCTGCCTCACAGCGCCAGGGCCGCACGGTGACACAGTGGTTAGCACTGCTGCCTCACAGCGCAGGGCCGCACGGTGACAGTGTTTAGCACTGCTGCCTCACAGTGCCAGGGCCGCACGGTGACACAGTGATTAGCACTGCTGCCTCACAGCGCCAGGAATCCGGGTCTAATTCCAGCCTCGGGTGACTGACTGTGTGGAGTTTGCACGTGCTCTCCGCGTCAGCGTAGATTTCCTCCAGGTGATCCAGTTTCCTCCCACAGTCCAAAGATGTGCAGGTTAGGTGGATTGGCCATGCTAAATTGCCCTTAGTGTCAAAAAGGTTGGGTGGGGTTACTGGGTTCATGGAGATAGGTTGGGGGAGTATGCCTAGGTAGGGTGCTCTTTCAGAGGGTCGGTGCAGACTCGATGGGCCAAATGGCCTCCTTCTGCACTGTAGGGGTTCTATGATTCCATGAACACCCTGCAGTTTATTCAGAAAAAGAACATTTCTGGTGTGTATTGCAGGTCTGTGTATGAATCTTAGAATACCCAATTTTTTTTTCCCAATTAAGGGGCAATTTAGCGTGGCCAATCCACCTAACCTGCACATCTTTGGGTTGTGGGGGTGGGACCTATGCAGACACGGGGAGAATGTGCAAACTCCGCACGGACAGGTGGCCGGGATCGAACCCAGGTCCTCAGTGCCGCAGTCCCAGTGCTAACCACTACGCCGCGTGTGGCCCCCTGGTCTGTGTATGAATTATAAAATAATAAATATCAGACACGTTTAAGTGTAATATAATTTTAAACAAAGAGAGAAATATGGCTCGCATAAGTGTGTTGCATGTCCTGGCCAGTCCATGTCAGGATCAAAATGGGTAAGTAAATTTAATTGAAAAAGAAACTGGAACTGCTTTTACATTGACGCACAGCATCATGAAAGAATAACGCAGTTGTACATTAATTTGTCCTGTATGAAAGCAGTTGGGGTCACGGTTTTTCAGGATGTGTGAACTTCTGGCGTCACTTTTTTTGAGGGGCAAAAATGTGAAAATATTTTGACACAATTGGCAAATGATAAATTTTAAGGTCTGAGAAGATCATAAGGACATAAGAAATAGGAACAGGAAAGACCACATGTTGGAAAAATTAGTTTTATAGTATATTTATTAAGACTATTCTGAAAGAAGTGTGTGTTGGATTTATAGTTTGCTTTAGAGGAATTTAGTTTTGTTTTCTTTAGAATAGAGGTTTAAGACAGTGAAGCAGATCTGCCTGGCATGCGTATGATCGTGTTCTACTCTTTCATCCTGCAGGTATAAGAAATATGTTCTATTGGATCCATTAGCTGGAGCTGTGACAAAAATTCACATTGCACTGGAGACTGAGAAAGAGGAGAAACCATTTGATGCTCCCCTCTCAATCACCAAGCGGGGGCAACTAGAGAGACAGGTAATTGTGGAGGGCTGCATCGCTGATGTCTGGGACTCTCATCTTCCATCCGCTCGGTTAATGATGGATACGCAAAATGCTACTGTGGAGGTGCTCTGGGAACAGCTTTTTATTATGCTCCAATTAAAGATTGTTGTAGCACTTACCTTCCACAAGCTATCCTCTGCAGACTATCCCATTGGGCATGAAAATGAGATGTCCATGTGTTTCTATCCATAATTAAAACTACACATTGCCTCATTCATTTAACAAAAGGCAATGAGAGTGATCTGGTTAATTTCTGCAAGGCCTATATGCCATGCAAAGTCATGCGTTACTTTGAGTTTTTATAGTTAAATGTTCCTCACTGTCCAGTGCTGTACGTACAGTTACATTGTCAATATCCAGCTCCTTGGTTTTGCATTGAAAGTTTTGCCTTTGCTCTGTTGGCTTGTCATTGGCAGATTTATTTCCTGTACTTTGAACAAGAGGAAACACAGTCACTTGGTGTTCATGGTGAAAACTGAACTTGAACCTTTGGTCAATCCTGGAATGCGAGCTAAGCCAATTAGGTGCCCTTTCTGTTTCATTGAGCTGGTCATGGATTTAACATATTGGAAGGAAAATATAATCCAAAATGCTTATCTAGGATATAAATCTAATCTGATGTCAAACCTACAGAGAACCAGATGATGTATTTTGTTAGGAAGCTAACTGCAAAAAAAAATCACTTATTGTCACGAGTAGGCTTCAATGAAGTTACCGTGAAAAGCCCCTAGTCACCACATTCCGGTGCCTGTTCGGGGAGACTGGTACGGGAATTGAACCCGCGCTGCTGGCTGTGTTCTGCATTACAAGCCAGCGATTTAGTCCACTGTGCTAAACGAGCCCCAAGCTAGCTGAAACTCAACAGGAAACCATTCTTGCAATATCTGCTTCTCACTATTGCTGCAGAGTTTTATTTTGAGCTATTTTGTCTGGGCTTCTGAACATAATCTTTGTTATTTCAGACAACTGAAAATTATTTCTATGTGCCAGACCTGGGACAGGTCCCAGAGATCGATGTCCCGTCCTACCTGCCTGATCTACCTGGCATTGCCAATGACCTCATGTACAGTGCTGACCTGGGTCCAGGCATTGCACCCTCTGTGCCAGGAAGCAACATGCCTGAACTGCCCAGTTTCAATACAGAACCAGCTTACGCGAATGGCCCAGGTACAGTGCAATGATGTGCATTTACTGCTTTGTGGTTTGAAGAATTAGCGTATTCTTCACTCTCGTGATTATACTGGGACAATCTTCAAGTTGCAAATTACAGTAAAATGTATTTGTCAAGCGATAACTAATTTCAATAGTGGTTGTGGAATGGCTGTTACTCAAAGGTTTGTAATTTTTATGTTCTGTATTTCAGATCAACAGAATCCTTCTCTGCCCCTGCCGCCATTAGCACACCCTCCTCCAGTACTACTGGCACCAGTGAGTGTTCCTCCACCTCCGCCGCCGCCGCCTCCTCCGCCTCCAGTTCAGTTACCTCGGCAAACTAATGTTGGCAACGGTCAACTACCAGGTTTGTTGGTAAATGTGTCGACTCTTAATCCTGCCTAAATAATATGTCAATCAACATGTGGATGTTGCATAAAAATACAAAGTGCGAGAAATACTCAGCAGGTCAGGCAGCATCTGTGCAGAGAAACAGTTAATGTTTCCGGTTGATGACCCTTTATCAGAATTAGTTCTCTGTACTAACGTTACCTGACCTGCTGAGTATTTCTAGCATTTTCTTCCTTTATTTCAAGTTGTCAGCACCATCAGTACTTTTCTTTTGCGTGAAAAAAAGATTTGTTATTCTCTTCTCTGATAGTCATGCTTAGAATCCATTAACATGCTGCTTCTTATAGAGCAGTGCTGCCATCAGCAGGGGTCTAGTGGGACTGCAGGTCATTACTGGGTGAGATATTCACTGCGCCAAGTACAAGGGGTTTGTGCCCAAGTGTCTTGACTGAATTCAAACAAAGAAATGTACAGCACAGGAACAGGCCTTTCGGCCCTCCAAGCCTGTGCCAACCATGCTGCCCGACTAAACTACAATCTTCTACACTTCCTGGGTCCGTATCCCTCTATTCCCATCCTATTCATGTATTTGTCAAGATGTCCCTTAAATTCAAAATACGTTCTCTGCTTTTGTGACTTTAAGTTTGATGAACTTAAAGGAATACCAAAATTTCCGATGAAACTGTTTTGTTCTAAAGTCCTCCTCTTTAGTAAAAAAATAAGAATCAAATTCATAGAAGCATAGAATCCCCACACTTCAGACGGGGGCCATTCAGCCCATCGAGTCTGCACCGGCTCTTGGAAAGAGCCCCCCACTTAGGCCCACACCTCCACCATATCCCCATAATCCAGTAACCCCACCGAACCATTTTGGACATTAAGGTCAATTCATCATGGCCAATCCATCTAACCTGCACATCTTTGGACTGTGGGAGGAAACCGGAGCACCCGGAGGAAACCCATGCACACACGGGGAGAACGTGCAGACTCCGCACAGCCAGTGACCCAAGCCGGAATCGAACCTGGGACCCTGGATCTGTGAGGCAGCAGTGCTAACCACTGTGCTGACATGCTTCATTTTTTCTTTTGCAAGAGTTTACCCAATCTCCTGTTGAAAGGTATTAAGAACAAAGAACAAAGAAATGTACAGCACAGGAACAGGCCCTTCGGCCCTCCAAGCCCATGCCGACCATGCTGCCCGACTAAACTACAATCTTCTACACTTCCTGGGTCCGTATCCCTCTATTCCCATCCTATTCATGTATTTGTCAAGATGCCCCTTAAATGTCACTATCGTCCCTGCTTCCACCACCTCCTCCGGTAGCGAGTTCCAGGCACCCACTACCCTCTGCGTAAAAAACTTGCCTCGTACATCTACTCTAAACCTTGCCCCTCTCACCTTAAACCTATGCCCCCTAGTAATTGACCCCTCTACCCTGGGGAAAAGCCTCTGACTATCCACTCTGTCTATGCCCCTCATAATTTTGTATACCTCTATCAGGTCTCCCCTCAACCTCCTTCGTTCCAGTGAGAACAAACCGAGTTTATTCAACGGCTCCTCATAGCTAATGCCCTCCATACCAGGCAACATTCTGGTAAATCTCTTCTGCACCCTCTCTAAAGCCTCCACATCCTTCTGGTAGTGTGGCGACCAGAATTGAACACTATACTCCAAGTGTGGCCTAACTAAGGTTCTATACAGCTGCAACATGACTTGCCAATTCTTATACTCAATGCCCCGGCCAATGAAGGCAAGCATGCCGTATGCCTTCTTGACTACCTTCTCCACCTGTGTTGTCCCTTTCAATGACCTGTGGACCTGTACTCCTAGATCTCTTTGACTTTCAATACTCTTGAGGGTTCTACCATTCACTGTATATTCCCTACCTGCATTAGACCTTCCAAAATGCATTACCTCACATTTGTCCGGATTAAACTCCATCTGCCATCTCTCCGCCCAAGTCTCCAAACAATCTAAATCCTGCTGTATCCTCCGACAGTCCTCATCACTATCCGCAATTCCACCAACCTTTGTGTCGTCTGCAAACTTACTAATCAGACCAGTTACATTTTCCTCCAAATCATTTATATATACTACAAAGAGCAAAGGTCCAAGCACTGATCCCTGTGGAACACCACTGGTCACAGCCCTCCAATGAGAAAAGCATCCTTCCATTGCTACTCTGTGCCTTCTATGGCCTAGCCAGTTCTGTATCCACCTTGCCAGCTCACCCCTGATCCCGTGTGACTTCACCTTTTGTACTAGTCTACCATGAGGGACCTTGTCAAAGGCCTTACTGAAGTCCATATAGACAACATCCACTGCCCTACCTGCATCAATCATCTTAGTGACCTCCTCGAAAAACTCTATCAAGTTAGTGAGACACGACCGCCCCTTCACAAAACCGTGCTGCCTCTCACTAATACGTCCATTTGCTTCCAAATGGGAGTAGATCCTGTCTCGAAGAATTCTCTCCAGTAATTTCCCTACCACTGAAGTAAGGCTCACCGGCCTGTAGTTCCCGGGATTATCCTTGCTACCCTTCTTAAACAGAGGAACAACATTGGCTATTCTCCAGTCCTCCGGGACATCCCCTGAAGACAGCGAGGATCCAAAGATTTCTGTCAAGGCCTCAGCAATTTCCTCTCCAGCCTCCTTCAGTATTCTGGGGTAGATCCCATCAGGCCCCGGGGACTTATCTACCTTAATATTTTTTAAGACACCCAACACCTCGTCTTTTTGGATCTCAATGTGACCCAGGCTATCTACACACCCTTCTCCAGACTCAACATCTACCAATTTCTTCTCTTTGGTGAATACTGATGCAAAGTATTCATTTAGTACCTCGCCCATTTCCTCTGGCTCCACACATAGATTCCCTTGCCTATCCTTCAGTGGGCCAACCCTTTCCCTGGCTACCCTCTTGCTTTTTATGTACGTGTAAAAAGCCTTGGGATTTTCTTTAACCCTATTTGCCAATGACTTTTCGTGACCCCTTCTAGCCCTCCTGACTCCTTGCTTAAGTTCCTTCCTACTTTCCTTATATTACACGCAGGCTTCGTCTGTTCCCAGCCTTTTAGCCCTGACAAATACCTCCTTTTTCTTTTTGACGAGGCCTACAATATCTCTCGTCATCCAAGGTTCCCGAAAATTGCCGTATTTATCCTTCTTCCACACAGGAACATGCCGGTCCTGAATTCCTTTCAACTGCCACTTGAAAGCCTCCCACATGTCAGACATCCGCCCCCAACCTATGTTCTTCAGTTCCCGCCTAATATTGTTATAATTAGCCTTCCCCCAATTTAGCACATTCACCCTAGGACCACTCTTATCCTTGTCCACCAGTACTTTAAAACTGACTGAATTGTGGTCACTGTTACCGAAATGCTCCCCTACTGAAACATCTACCACCTGGCCGGGCTCATTCCCCAATACCAAGTCCAGTACCGCCCCTTCCCTAGTTGGACTGTCTACATATTGTTTTAAGAAGCCCTCCTGGATGCTCCTTACAAACTCCGCCCCGTCTAAGCCCCTGGCACTAAGTGAGTCCCAGTCAATATTGGGGAAGTTGAAGTTTCCCATCACCACAACCCTGTTGTTTTTACTCTTTTCCAAAATCTGTCTACCTATCCCGCTGGCTGTTGGGAGGCCTGTAGTAAACCCCCAACATTGTGACTGCACCCTTCTTATTCCTGATCTCTACCCATATAGCCTCACTGCCCTCTGAGGTGTCCTCTCGCAGTACAGCTGTGATATTCTCCCGTGCCAGTAGCGCAACTCCCCCTCCCCTTTTACATCCCCCTCTATCCCGCCTGAAACATCTAAATCCTGGAACGTTTAGCTGCCAATCCTGCCCTTCCCTCAACCAGGTCTCTGTAATGGCAACAACATCATAGTTCCAAGTACTAATCCAAGCTCTAAGTTCATCTGCCTTACCCGTAATACTTCTTGCATTAAAACATATGCACTTCAGGCCACCAGACCCGCTGTGTTCAGCAACTTCTCCCTGTCTGCTCTGCCTCAGAGCCACACTGTCCCTATTCCCTAGTTCTCCCTCAATGCTCTCACCTTCTGACCTATTGCTCCCATGCCCACCCCCCTGCCATACTAGTTTAAACCCTCCCGTGTGACACTAGCAAACCTCGCGGCCAGGATATTTATGCCTCTCCGGTTTAGATGCAACCCGTCCTTCTTATACAGGTCACACATGCCCCGGAAGAGCTCCCAGTGGTCCAGATAATGGAAACCCTCCCTCCTACACCAGCTGTTTAGCCACGTGTTTAGCAGCTCTATCTTCCTATTTCTAGCCTCACTGGCACGTGGCACAGGGAGTAATCCCGAGATTACAACCCTCGAGGTCCTGTCTTTTAACTTTCTGCCTAGCTCCCTGAACTCCTGCTGCAGGACCTCACGCCCCTTCCTGCCTATGTCGTTAGTACCAATATGTACAACGACCTCTGCCTGTTTGCCCTCCCCCTTCAGGATGCCCTCTACCCGTTCGGAGACATCCTGGACCCTGGCACCAGGGAGGCAACATACCATCCTGGAGTCTCTTTCACGTCCACAGAAGCGCCTATCTGTGCCCCTGACTACAGAGTCCCCTATTACTATTACTCTTCTGCGCTTTGACCCTCCCTTCTGAACATCAGAGCCAGCAGTGGTGCCACTGCTCTGGCTGCTGCTGTTTTCCCTATTTTCCAGTATTATTGAATCTGCTTCCACCACCCTTCCCCTCTTTGAATTTTAGATCATGACGCTCGCTTTGTAACTTTCTTTTCCCCTTATCACCTCTGGTTCTTGTGCCAATAGCCATAAATCTGTTGTCACTGGAAACAATTTTTTCGACCAAACCCTTTCAAGATTTTGAACACATCTATCAAATCTTCGCTTAAACTTCTCTACTCTGATAGAAACATCCCAGCTTTCCAGTCTCTCCGCCTAAATGAAGTCCCTCATCCCCGGTACCGTTTTAGCAAATCTCCTCTTGACCTTCCAAAAGAGTGGTGCCTAGAATTGACCACAGTATCCTTGCTGGGGTCTAACCAATGTATTAGCACACTCTTGATTTTGGGTAGACTAATTCTGTAATCAAACTGAAACAGGGGACAGTTTCCAGTTCTTCTTATCTGTTTCTCCAAAGACTAGCTGATTTGATTATGACTGCTCCTGAAATTGTTTTCAGTGCCATTTTGATATTGACAAGAGAATAGCAATTTGAAAAGGAAGTTAAAAGGAGCCAACAGTTATTCAGCACCAGAAGCATCGTAACTTTACCCAGTCATCTCCACAAATTAATATTTTAACAAACTAGAGGCAGGAGACTCAGCTGTCCCTCTTTTAAAATTATTCTCTGTAACCCAAGAATTTTGAGGCTGGTCGTAATGCACCTCAAATCACAGGCGATCAAATTGGGAGATCTTGCTTATCTGTAGTTCAAATCATAGCATATGACGTATTGTCCACTAGTCATGGATCACAGACTTAAACCCCTGGAATTCCTAATTTAGCATTGTGGGAGCACCGTCATCGCAAAAACTGCAGTTGTTTTATAAGACCACCATCTTAAGAGCAACAAACGGTCGACAATAGATTAAAACCGTACTTGACCAGTTTTTTAAAAATTCATTCACAGGATATGTGTGTTACTCGTAAAGCCTGCATTTTTTGCCTCTTCCTAATTGCCCTTGCCAAGGTGGTTGTGTGCACACTTTCTCGAATACAGTTTCAGAGTCATTTCAGAGAACAAAAAATGTCAACTGTATTTTAGTGGGTTTGGAGTTGCATAGGCCAGAGTTCCTTCCCTAAAGGACAGTGACGTACCAGATGGATTGTTACAACAATCCAGTTTAATGGCCAATATCACTGATACTAGCTTTTTATTCCAGATTTTAATTTATTACATTAAAAAATTCCTAGTGGCTCTGGTGGGATTTGAACTTGT
Source organism: Scyliorhinus torazame (assembly GCF_047496885.1). NCBI lineage: Eukaryota > Metazoa > Chordata > Chondrichthyes > Carcharhiniformes > Scyliorhinidae > Scyliorhinus > Scyliorhinus torazame. The sequence continues at coordinate 146,301,302 of NC_092725.1, forward strand.
GTCTTTATTATTTATCAAGGCCTCTGAATTATTTGTCCAGGAACATAACCATTATTCTACCGTACCCGTTTGTGGAATGTGTTGTTTGTGGAATGAGTATCCACATAATTGGCTTCAAAAAAGGTAATCCATTGGATTGCAAGTGCTGTGTTCCTCCGAGATATGCGGAGTAAATTTCAATAGAGATGTGAAATGGACAGTAGCAAATAGGCCACCCATTATGGAAAGGATAATTATCTGACAAGTAAAAACATTGCAGAGTTACCGCGGAAAGGCTGGGGAGAGGCACTAGGTGAATTGCTCTTGTGTAGAAATAGCAGGTAGATGATGGGTCAAATGGCCTCTTCCTGTGCTGTTGCCATTCTAAGACTGTAAATATCCACCAATGTTCCCTTCCATTGCAGACTGGTTTTGTGCCCATGGTAAACGATAATTATATCTCCATAAAATGTCTCTCCCAAATCAACAGGAAGGACTGTAATTGTGCAAAGCTCCTTCATTGATTTGTACTTCATTCACTTATTGTCCTTTTCCGAAGATGGCACTGTTCAGGGAGCACCTCAGGAGGTTGTGCAGCCCTCCGATGGAAGAGCCAGTCTACTGGAATCAATCCGCCTGGCTGGTGGAATCGGGAAAGCCAAACTGCGCAACGCAAAGACTATTAAAATGGAAAAGAAAAAGCAGAAAGAACAGGAACAAGGTATTTTTCAATGTAACACCCTTTTTGTTTCAGATAATTGACCAGGATTAAATGATGATGCTTCACATGGTGTATAAAATTGTTACTTTTCAACACGATTATATGAACGTTCAAAGGAATCTTTTGTGTCATCTTTAGTTAAACAGTGACCCGAGGGAGGGAGCAAACATTCCCAAACTTCAGGAATACTGAGCTGGTGCCAAGGCTAAATCGCTGGCTTTGAAAGCAGACCAAGGCAGGCCAGCAGCACGGTTCGATTCCCGTAACAGCCTCCCCCAACAGGCGCCGGAATGTGGCGACTAGGGGCTTTTCACAGTAACTTCATTTGAAGCCTACTTGTGACAATAAGCGATTTTCTTTCCATTTCATTTCATCCCTGCTGCCACTTTGGGAAATGAAAGTAAAATAATTTGCTAGCACTCGTAACTCTGGTGAAAGATCAACGACCTGAAACTTTAACTGTGTTTTTTTCTCCGCTGAAGCTATCTGACTTGTTGAATATTTCCAATGTTTTCTGTTTTTATTGCACGTTTGGAGGTTTCTGTGTCTCGGAGGCTCAGCATCATTTATGACAAAATTATTCCACGTGTTGAGTTTTTATGTTCCTCCCTTGTCCTGTTAGTTTGTTGGGAATGTGTGAACATTTTGATTGGATACCTGTAAAATGTACTCTTTCTTAGTGCAACGAGGCTATTAAAACTATCTTGAGTGTGGGCAGGGGAAGAAGTAGCGGCCTTGCTGATCTTGACCCGTTTCATGTCTTCTAGGTGGAACAATGAAAGGAGGTGGGGATATGATGTCTGACCTTTTCAACAAGCTTGCAATGAGGAGAAAAGGTGCGAAAGCCAGTGTTGACACAGATTTATAATTAAACAGTGATTGTGGGGTCACTTGATGGCAAATCATGAGTGACATTATGTAAAAGATTGACAGATTACGGGCAGGATTCTCCGTCCTGCCAGGGATGTTTTCTGACACGGCGCGCCCTGCTGGCGGTGGGATTCTCCGTCCTGGCAGCCGGCCAATGGGGTTTCCTGTTCTGGGCGCCCCCACACCGTTGGGAAATCCGCAGGCGTGAGTGCGCTGCCGGCGAGACGGAGGATCCCGCAGACAGAGAATCCTGTCCAACGTCTTTACTCACTGTTACTTTTCGTTTTTGCACCTTACAGAAAGCATTTATTTTAATAAAGGATTAAGCATCCTTTGCTTTGTCCTAATAATGTGCCCTGGCCCTGACTATAGTAACAACATTTCTGCAGTCGCCATTTCAGTGCCCCTTCTTGTGAAGTCAACAACGTTTAGGACCAGCTTGTGAGCAGGTTAATGCTGCAAACTCAATTGAACTGGTTTGAGAATTATCTAAAATTCACTTCACACGGGTCCTCTTGCAAAGCGACTTTATTCTGCTGTAGCTGACAGCACAATGCTGAAACTATGTACAGATTAGTGTCCTGTAACTTGTACTACTTAGAAAATATAATAGCATGTGTTGGCATGATACCTGCTATAATTCTGTATAATTGGCTGGATTAAAACTTGTAAGTCTGATTTTACAGGTATCTCGGGGAAAGGCCCTCAACCAGGTGAGGGTGGCAGTGGTGGAGGAGCTGCCGATGTTCCTGTACCAGGTGGTGCTTTTGCTCGAATGTCTGATGCAATTCCGCCCCTCCCCCCTCCACAGCAGCAAACCGCTGGAGATGAGGATGAGTGGGACGCGTGAGATTTGCTGCCTGATTTGGCGAAGGTGTCTGCATCAAGTATCTGTTTCCTGTGAAACCTTTAACTTTTCATCCAGTTGTTACGTCTGTCAATCAGCTGAAGCTTGGGACTCTGAACAAAAAGGGGAGAGGTGTGTGTGTGTCTGTGGCTTTTTCTGTCCAATTGGTGTGTGATGGGAATCGGAACAGCCCAGTCCCTGTAGACACAATCACCGGAGCTTTTCATCTTCCTGGTTAGCTACATAAATAAACGTATAGCTAACCAAAGTCCTCAACAATTAAGCAGTAGAATTTCCATCATAACATTATTTTATGTTCCTTAAATGGCCTCAGCAGTAACACAAAGACTGATGTCCAGAATGTGTGGTTGGAGCAGAAACTCTGCCTGATAATAAAAGCAATGAAAGTGGCTTTTGGTTAAAGCAGCATTTTTCTCTAATATTTCCTTTTATAATCTTGTTTAAAAGGCTGTGAAATTTTCAGCTCCTCTCTGCAAACATACCAGTGGCTGGATGGCCAATATATGTCCAGATTTCCACCTGTGCTGCTTGACCAGTCTCAGAAAGCAGGTGACAATGGCCACATTTCCTATCCATAGCCAGAATGAGTGAGGAAAGAAGCCAGTTTGTTCCACACTGATGCTAGGGCACTCTGCATTACTTTGATGAGCAATTGAATATTAACCCAGAATTCCACAAACATTAGTTTCACAAAATGCTGAAACACCGTTTGAAGTTTAAAATTACAATAAGCAAAGCTTAGCTTTATAATATAGAACTTACAGTGACGGTTTAGTCTGCTTGTTAACTGCAAGAGGCAAAGTTTGAAATATAAATGGCTGTTATCAATAATTTGGAAATAACATGGTATCCACACAACCCCATGCTTGTGCTGGTTTGAAGTATAACAGCGACACTCGAGTGTCTTTTGTGTGAATCACCAGTTAAATTGGAAGGTGAGCCTGTTGAGGTATTGTTCAAACAAATTGTGAAATATCATAAAGTGCTAAATTAATGTACAACGATCAAATTTGCGTTGAGTGTTGGCAAAGTGCTTTCCTTGAGTTGCACTTTTTGTATAAACAGGGCATTTTCAAATTAGTCACTGCATTGTCGAGGTTGGTTGGCAGATCGTGTGCATTGAGGAAAATTAATTGCTTCATTGCTACTGTACTTGGAGCATTCCTATGAACAGATTGACCATTCGGGACAATGATTGCAATTTGTCTCCCGCCATGTGCTATTTATCATGAGAAAATTCCCGCTGAGTTCTTGAAATTATTCAATGAGCTACATCAACCCAAAAACAAAATGTCTCCCAACCTTTGGAGAGAGCTCTGACGAGAAAATGGCAAAGAAGCTTTTAAACATGGTACATTTTTGCATAGCTCATCGGATTGAGATGTACACAACCTACCATTTTATTAAAGTATGGTTTGCAATTATAGATTGTCCTTTAAACATTTATTGTGGTTGAACATATCTTGATAAATTTCTGCTCCAAGTGCAGAAATACTGTCCTCATGTCATGATCACATCTGCCCCTAAATTTCCAGAGCTCCATGGAGTCACTTCATATATTTGCCCAATCTACATTGTAATTCCCTCGTTGCACATTTATTAAATCAATTGCACTTTACCAGGAAGCTGATCAGTAACATGGACAACAGTCAAAATTGTGCCCTGCACATTGTAAAAATGTAAATCTAAATAAAAAAGCTTTACTACTTTCCTATGTTGAATGTAATTATTTCTTTGACCTCTGTGCAAAGTCAATAGTGGACGTGTTATATAAATCATGGCTTTTACCTTTCAAAGTTTTTGATTGTTTTCCCTTTGTTTCACTGCTCCGTAACATTGGTCAGCTCCGTAGGGATGCTAAAATACATTTCTTTACCCCCATGTTAAAATGCCACCAGCATTCACACACGTTTGTTACTGGCCACATCTCAGTGCATTGTGAGAAAAGCTGTGATTTTTTACATCAGCAGGAGGAATTGTTGAAATCAGACTTTCACGGGTAACTTTGTCTGCCTTCTCTCTCACTGCTTTGCAGCCCTTGGCTTAGTGGGCAAGGATGTTTCCCTCAGGTGATCAGATGCATGAATCTGCTTAATGGGGCAGGCCATTCAATCAGATTATGGCTGATTTGATACTTCAACTCCATTTACATCTGGCAGCATCTGTGGGAACGAAAAATCTAGGTTACAGGCCCTGACCTGATCTGATGAAAGGTCACAGCCAACTGTTTCTCGCCACAGATGCTGCCATACCTAAATATTCACAATCACCCATGGCACCTTCCCATGCAATCGCAGAAAGTGTAACACCTGCCCCTTTACCTCTTCCATACTTAACATCCCAGGCCCAAAACACTCATTCCAGGTCAGAGAGACCAAACGCAGACTGGGTGATTGCTTTGTTGAGCACCTTCGGTCTGTGCGCATTCAGGACCCTGACCTTCCTTCCCATTGCTTGTCATTTTAACAAAAGACCCTGCCCCCATGCCTGTCCTTGGCCTGCTGCAAAGTTCCAGTGAAGCTCAATGCAAACTGGAGGACCAACAGGGGCAGCACGGTAGCATTGTGGATCGCACAATTGCTTCACAGCTCCAGGGTCCCAGGTTCGATTCCGGCTTGAAACTGCTAGTACCCTTCGGTTTGTAGAAATGTTTCCAATTTCCGTCCTGAAAGTTTAGCTCATTTTTGGTACTGCCCCAACAACAGAAATATCTTTCTAGGCAGCACGGTGGCACAGTGGCTAGCCTCAAGGTGCCGAGGTCCCAGGTTCGATCCTGGCTCTGGGCCACTGTCCGTGTGGAGTTTGCACATTCTCCCCAAGTCTGCGTGGGTTTCGCCCCCACAACCCAAAGATGTGCAGGATTGGTGGATTGGCTGCGCTAAATTGCCCCTTAATTGGAAAAAATGAATTTGGTAACAAGAACTAGGAGCAGGAGTAGGCCACCTGGCCCCTCGAGCCTGCTCCGCCATTCAATGAGATCATGGCTGATCTTCTGTGGACTCAGCTCCACTTTCCGGCCCAAACACCATAACCCTTAATTCTTCAAAAAACTCTTATATTAAAAACCTAAATTTAAAAGAAATATGTTTCTATCCATCTGTTCCCCCCCTTGAAAATTTCAACAAAATCACCCTTTAGCCTCCTAAAAATGAAAGAATACCCTACTCATTTACATAATCACTCAATTTAATCCAGGTATAACCAGGAGCCCAGGTATCATTCTGTATGATCCACTCCCTGTGAGGCCAACAAATCCTTGTGTGGTGTGGAAATGCTCGCAATAATCCCAAGTGTGGACTAAGCAAGGCTATGTAGAGATGAAGCATCAGTTCTACCTCTATTAGCCTTTTTGATTTTATTTTTCATTACATTTTAATGATTCATGTATCTGGACCGAATTGAACCCTAGTCCCTGGTGCTGTGAGGCCGCAGTGCTAATCATCTGTCACCAGTATATTTACAGTTCCCTTACCAACACTGTTTTCTTTGATGTGTCTTTGCAATGTGGGGAACTGTGGCAGTTTTAGATTTGCACTTGCACTTACCGCACTCACCAAATGGAGTGCAACTACTTCACAGTGCCGAAATCAATCAACATTTTTCTCTTTCGATTTGAAGTTCAGTTTTTTAGAATTGCAAGGTTAAGATATAGTTAGCATCCAATTCTCATTTGCCAGTGCTTATCTGCATGTAACACACGTGGGTTTTGCATCCTGATTTGCATTGGCACAATTAAGAAACCTATACCTCAAGAAATCATCTTTGTACTGCTTTGTTCCTGATTTCAGTTTCTTAGTAGGTTGTTCACCAGAGGCCCTGGAGCTCGACAGCTCACACCAGCACTGCTCGGTCATAGAATTTACAGTGCAGGAGGCCATTTGGCCCATCGAGTCTGCACCGGCTCTTAGAAAGAGCACCCTATCCCCACAACCCAGCAACACCACCCAACACTAAGGGCAATTTAGCACGGCCAATCCACCTAACCTGCACATCTTTCGACTGTCGGAGGAAACCCACGCAGACACGGGGAGAACGTGCAGACTCCGCACAGACAGTGACCCAGCGGGGAATCGAACCTGGGACCCTGGAGCTGTGAAGCAATTGTGCTAACCACTGTGCTACCGTCCTGCCATGGACTCTCCTGTGTAGCTCTCTCCAGCAGATCCAGGTGTGAGATCCTGGCCTGTTTGTATCTCTGGCCCTCTTTATTACAAAATGATCCATCTTCAGTTCTTCACACAGTCCTGTTGCTTGCTTGCTGGCAGCTACAAATTGGAAGAATCTCTGTGATTTTGCATCCAAAGCACGGATGTGCACGTGACTTGCTCTCCGCCACTGCCTCTAGTGGGAGACTGGGTTTGCATTTAACGGCTGATTGCGGCCGGCATTCTCAACTCAAAAGCCGATCACTGCCGTTGGGCGTTGCCCCCACAATCGGAAAGGCCCGACCAATCGCTCTGCGATCTTCCCGACACCCGCGAAACTCTGCTGAAACACCCAAAGACATTCTTGCCTGGCGATTGCCGTGCGATGTCCATTCATCCGTTGTCGCAGCGTCTGCACGGTCTCGCCAATGTACCACGCCTCGGGACATCCTTTCCTGCAGCGTATGAGGTAGACAACTTTGGCCGAGTCGCACGAGTATGTACCGCGTAGCTGGTGGGTGGTGTTCTCACGTGTAATGGTGGTACCCATGTTAATGATCTGGCACTTCTTGTGTGGTGGCGTGGTCGCTGTTCTGAAGGCTGGGCAGTTGTTTGCAAACAATTGTCTGTTTGAGGTTGCGCGGTTGTTTGAAGGCAGGTAGTGAGGGTGTGGGGATGGCATTGGCAAGATATTTGCCTCCATCGATGACGTGTTGAAGGCTGTGAAGATGTCCTAGTTTCTCTGCTCCGGGGAAGTACTGGACGTCGAAGGGTTCTCTGTTGGTTGTGTCCCGTGTTTGTCTTGAGGTCGGTGCGGTTTTTTGCTGTGGCGCGTTGGAACTGTCGATCGATGTTTGTACGACGACCGTTCGTACGAGGGCGTCATTCAGCGTCTGTAGATGTCTGTTACGTTCCTCCTTGTCTGAGCAGATCCTGTGTACACGGAGGGCTTGTCCATAGGGGATGGCTTCTTTAATGTGTTCAGGGTGGAAGCTGGAGAAGTGGAGTATCATAAGACCATAAGACATAGGAGCAGAAGTAAGGCCATTCGGCCCATCGAGTCCACTCCACCATTCAATCATGGCTGATTTCAACTCCATTGTCCCGCTCTCTCTCCATTGCCCTTAATTCCTCGAGAAATCAAGAATTTATCAACTTCTGTCTTAAAGACACTCAACGTCCCGGCCTCCACCGCCCTGTGGCAATGAATTCCACAGACCCACCACTCTCTGGCTGAAGAAATTTCTCCTCATCTCTGTTCTAAAGTGACTCCCTTTTATTCTAAGGCTGTGCCCCCGGGTCCTAGTCTCCCCTGCTAATGGAAACAACTTCCCTACGTCCACCCTATCTAAGCCATTCATTATCTTGTAAGTTTCTATTAGATCTCCCCTCAACCTCCTAAACTCCAATGAATATGATCCCAGGATCCTCAGACGTTCATCGTATGTTAGGCCTACCATTCCTGGGATCATCCGTGTGAATCTCCGCTGGACCCGCTCCAGTGCCAGTATGTCCTTCCTGAGGTATGGGGCCCAAAATTGCTCACAGTATTCTAAATGGGGCCTAACTAATGCTTTATAAAGCTTCAGAAGTACATCCCTGCTTTCATATTCCAAGCCTCTTGAGATAAATAGGTTGAGGTTATCCTTGGGCTTGCGGTAAAGCGAAGTGCTGAGGTGACCGTCCTTGATGGAGACGAGTGTGTCCAAGAATGCAACCGATTCTGGAGAGTAGTCCATGGTGAGTCTGATGGTGGGATGGAACTTATTGATGTCATCGTGTAGTCGTTTCATTAATTCTTCGCCGTGGGTCCAAAGGAAGAAAATGTCAGTGTATAACGTCGGTTGACGGCCCTGTGCGGCAAGGTCTTGTTCAAACTTGTGCATGAAGATGTTGGCGTATTGAGGTGCTAATTTGGTCCCCATGGCTGTTCCGTGTGTCTGGATGAAGAACCTGTTGTTGAAGGAAAAGACGTTGTTATGCAGGATGAAGCGGATGAGTTGCAGAATTGCGTCTGCAGATTGGCAGTTGTCGGTGTTGAGTACGGAGGCTGTTGCAGCAATGCCGTCGTCATGGGGGATGCTGGTGTAGAGTGCCGAGATGTCCATTGTGACGAGAAATGTTCCTTGTTCAACTGATCCATAGGTGCCGAGTTTCTGTAAGAAGTCCATTGTGTCGCGACAGAAGCTGGGCGTTCCTTGTACGATGGGTTTCAAGATGCCCTCGATGTAGCTAGAAAGGTTCTCACAGGGTCCCATTGCCTGGTGTGTTGACTTTGTGTATTTTCGGGAGGCAATCGAGATCTCCGACACGGGGAATATGCAGGATGAGAGCACATAGGGTGCTCTGAAGGTCTAGATCCAAGGTTTTGATCAGTCTGTTGAGTTGGTGGGTGTGTTCCTTGGTCGGATCTGCGGGTAACTATGTAGTGTTCCTGGTTGTGGAGTTGTCGGTACACTTTTTTGCAGTAGTCCGTTCTGTTCAGTATGACGGTGGCCCCTCCTTTGCTGGTTTGATGACGATGTTGCGGTTGGTCTTGAGAGCGCGGATGGCGTTGTGTTGTGCTTGGGTGACGTTCGGGGCTGTCTTGTGAATGCGATTGATGAATCTGACATTGACGTGACTCCTGACAGCTTGAGCATACATGTCGAGTCTAGGGCAGCGGCCTTCCGGAGGGTTCCAATTCGACTCTTTCCTCTTTGGTTGCTGCACCGCAGATCTCTTGACCTGCTGTTCCAGTTCATTCAGTTCGCTGTCGGCCTCTTGTCATGTGGAAGAATTCCCGCAGCCTCATTTGCCTGATGAATTCCTCGGTGTCTGCCACGAGACTGATGGGGTCCATTTTGGTGGTGGTGCAGAAATTGAGCCCTCTGCTGAGGACTCCGATTTTGTCTGGTTGAAGGGTGTAGTCCGACAAGTTACAATAGATTTCCCTGTATTGTTTTCTCCTGTGGTACCGGGAGAGGCTTGGTTGCTGCTGGTGATGATGCAGAGTTTCGCAAGCTTCCTGTTCTTGGTATGCATATAGGTGGCATAGTATTGTTGTCTCATCTGTTTGGCGGTGTTCCGCAGCTGGTCTGCTGCGTCCTGAGCACAAGTTGAGAATATGGCCTCTATCTTCGTTTCCAGGTTGCGGCATCTGCTGTAGAGCTGGTGTATTAGGTGGTTGAAGAGTGAGAGAGAATTGGTATACAAGTAAAAGTAAAGTTGCCATAGTCCCAGATAACCTTGGGTTGCTTTCCCCTTTGAGGAGAGAGCGGGGGGGGGGGGGGGGGGGGGGGGAAGAGAAGCTGATTGGTGGTTTCACAGCTCCAGGGTCCCAGGTCCGATTCCCGGCTTGGGTCACTGTCTGTGCGGAGTCTGCACGTTCTCAGAGTGTCTGCGTGGGTTTCTCCGGGTCCTCCGGTTTCCTCCCACAAGTCCCGAAAGACGTGCTGAGGGGAATTTGGACATTCTGAATTCTCTGTGTATCCGAACAGGCGCCGCAATGTGGCGACTGGGGAATTTTCACAAGTAAATTCATTGCAGCCTACTTGTGCCAATAAAGATTACTATTTATTGACTACAGCTCCGCCTTCAACACCATAATCAAAGCCAAGCTCATACCAAAGCACCAAAACCTAGGACTTGGCTCCTCCCTCTGCAACTGGATCCTTGACTTCCTGACCCATAGACCACAATCAGTAAGAATAAATAACACCTCCTCCATGAGTCCTCAATACTGAGGCCCCACAAGGGCCTCCCCTACTATACTCCCTACACTCACATGACTGTGGCAAAATTTGTCTCTAACTCCATCTACAGGTTTGCTGATGACACGACCGTAGTGGGTCGGATCTCGAACAACAATAAGCCAAAGTACAGGAGGTAGGTAGAGAACCTACTGGAGTGGTGCAACGACAACAATCTCTCCCTCAACGTCAGAAGTTGAAGAGCTGCTCATTGATGTCAGGAAGCAAAGTATCGGACACACCCCTGTCTGCATCAATGGTGCCAAGGTGGAGTGCTTCAAATTCCTAGGTGTGCACATCAACAATCTGTCCTGTTCCACCCACGTCAACACTATGACCAAGAAAGCACAACAGCTCTTTCAGGAAACTAAGGAAATTCGGCATGCCTACACTGACTCTTACCAACTTTTACAGATGCACCATAGAAATCGTCCTATCTGGCTGCATCACAGCCTGGTATGGCAACTGCTCGGCCAAAGACCACAAGAGACTACAGAGTCGTGAACACTGCCCAGTCCATCACACAAACCCGCTTCCCATCCAATTACTCGTAACTACACCTCTTGCTGCCTGGGGTAGGCAGGCAGCATAATCAAAAACCCCTCCCACCCGGCTTACTCACTTTTCCAACTTCTTCCATCGGGCAGGAGATACAAAAGTCTGAGAACACGCGCCAGAAGATTCAAAAACAGCTTCTTCCCACTTTACATGTTTGTATGAAGCTCTAAGTCAAGTAATGGTGTGAACAAAGGAGGGAGATGAGGAACATTAGGATGTAGTCTGTTCTTGTTCTCACCCAAATTCCCTTTGAGTACTTTCAAACATGGCTCACTGGAAATATATTGGGTGCGGAAATGTTAAGTTTATTCTCGTATAACCCAGGGTGATTAGGCCAATAGCACATCCATGCTACCCCACAGGAGACAATGTGCTGTTCCATTCGGCATCAAAATGATGGCTCAGATTTAGTGGTAATTGGGCACGGGTACCAAAACAGGAAATGCTGGACAATCTCAGCAGGTTTGGCAAGAGAAGGGAGCTCATGTTTAGAGTCTGGATGACTCTGTCAAAGCAGTGGGCATGTGCACCACTGACCTGGAAGAAACCGGCTCACAAAGGCATAGCAAGCTTGGTGCTGTGCTTTCCCCTTTCCGAGCAGCAGTTTAAATCTGACACTAAATTAAGGGGATGTCTTGGCATTGCAGCAGGTAAGCAACAAACCACATGGAAAGATTCCAAAACAGCAAACCAGAAAAGTTACAAGCACTTCAATTTCATCAAGAGATTTTACAGTGAGATCAACTGCCTAAGAATATAAGTTCCAATTGATTTATTTTGGTTGCAGTTCAGGGGGTGCCTTTAACCTCTGATATTTCTGGAACACTCCATGTGCAAATTCCACAGTTGTGGTCAATTTTGGTTGAGCTGTAAAGGCGGATGCCAACAGTTTCAACATCACGAGCACTGCAAGATTTAGGCCCACGGTTAAAAGTGCAGTTTAAATACATTCACAGGACAGAAAGGTGTCATTTTTTGGTGGGTTTCTTATGAAAGAGATTGTTCTTCCTTCTCAAAATTGTTATTTCGGTTGACAAAAGAAAGGACAAGTTCGGACTCTCCTCCATTTTATTGTGCAGATATCCACTGCATTGTTGTCAACATCGCAACTCCCGTTTTATCAAATTCAAAGGAGAAACATTATGTAAAGTTAACTGTGAGCAAAGATGAACAAGTATCACAATCAATGGAATAAACAATAATTAGTAATGTCTGATGAAAGTTTGGATTGCCTAAAATAAGCAGGATACTTAATTCAGCATTTGTTGTGTTGTATAGTCAGCCTGAAAATCAACGTTTTTCACCAAATAACTACATGAACTTTAACACAAAAGTAGTCAGTCCATTTTCCCTAATTTAGCCCATCATCAAGGAGTCTCCATCAACCTTTTATAACTGCAATAGGTCGCAGTTTAATGGCTTTTTTGCTGATCCCTGCTTCATGACAAGTATTCACAACATCGGTAACATTCTTGTAGGATTCAGGAGCCTAGAAGATAAACAAGTATTCTTTACCAGCTGACCACAAGTTTTACATTAGTATTACTATTGTAATAGACTCGGAATCTAGGTCCTAAGGCCTTGGGGAAATAATCATATGACAATAATGGATTTATTTGTAAACAAGTACATTATTTCAATCCCAATGGTTCAAGAAAGAAAACATGTAAACCCACGGAACACTAACTTTCAATACCAGGGTCCTCATTTTGTGTCCAAAAATCAAAGGACTAATTTCTGAACAACATTTATCTAACCCTGTTACACAGAAGTGAAACAATAACCACCTTTAAAGAAAAGACACCAACTCTGCTTGACAAGACTATACTATCAACTCAGAATTAAAAGGGTGGGCGTTACAAAGAAATTATTTTCTATAATGGAATAGGCCAGCACGTCTGCGGAAAGGAAGGAACGGGTCAGCCCAGATTCCTCAAGTGTAGCATCATTGGCCGGTGCAATTGAGCAGATTTCCATCGGACACCTCGACTTCAACATATGCATATCGTATCAGAGGAGGAAACATACAAATAGTTCTTGACCGTTTTAGTGAGTTGGTCTCAGCTAAGGTATCTGGAAAGCTACAACTGACCTTAACACCAAGGATCAGGGATGGGAAAATTAGCTCAAGATGGATAATCCACAATGATTTACTGAAATGCACGTGTAGATATGGGATGGGGAATGAATTACTCTTGGCATGACATCTCCTTCAAACAGCCTAAGAGTAACTTGGGCTCAAACACAAACGACGGGTATTTGGGGGAGGCCGTGGGACAAACACCCTTTTCACCATCGTAATTAAGATTAAAAATGTTTTTCCACTCGCTGTTGAGCTAAAAATAATAATTTTTAGTGCACACATTTATAGATCAAGTTTGAACTGAGTAAATTATAAATATTACCACATCAGAATTGTCTACTCAGAATTTAAGTCAAATATACAACAGGGGTTGGATTCCCGATTCTGGGGCTATGTCCCCACATCGGCGTGGGAACGGTGGCATTTTACGCCAGAAAAGCTGGCGCAAAACGGCCACCGATTCCCCGTGTTGCTGGGGGCTAGCAGGATGGCAGCGTAGAGCACCCGGCTCTAGCTGCCAATACGCCCCAGAGAATTGCCGGGTCCGTGGCCACGCCGTGCAACATGGAGGCAGCTGTTTGTGGATCCGGCCCACAAATTAGTGCCCTCCCTCGGCCGGCTCGCGCGCTCCGGACCCCTCCTCCCCCCCACCCCCCAACAGTGCCCCAGCCTCGAATAATGTCCCCCTGCCCTCCCCCAACTGTGGCAGCACTGGACTGTGCCCGCAGCCGCCTCGCCGAGTTCCTGACGGGTGAGACTACACGTGACTGACACCACCGGGTACTTGGCCAGTCGGGGGCGGAGCATCAGGAGGGGGGGGTCAGGCCTCAGGCAATGTCCTGAGGCCATCAATATGTGGCGTGGCATACTCCTAGAGTACGCCGCTTTTAAGGGGGCGGAGCATTGCGACAGCGGCTCCGCCCTCAATTTGGTCGGGAACCCGGATTCTCCGGCTGTTCGCCGAACGCGATTTTGCCGTCGCCGATCGGAGAATGCAGCTCAGGGTTTCTATATTTTTCTCATCAATGTTCCCCAACATGCATAGGAAAAAGACTAAGGAATTAACTTGCTCCCACAACATTTGACCAACTTCAAAAGAAATGTCCAACAAATAGAAGCAATGTGCCACTCTTACTTCTTCCATGACTAGTTTGGGTGAGGCAACACGAATAGCAATTCCCTTATCTGCTAGTTTGTCCAACACATCCTGGAAATCAAGGTTACGCCGAGATTTTGCACGTGACAAAGCTCGCCCCTGGAAAGAAAATTCTAAAATTATATTCCAAATCCTTACTTTACATCAGCCAAGTCTAATCAAGTTAAACGGTTGCAAGTGACTAAATATTAAGGCAAAAGTAAAACAGGGCTCTTTTTAATGTCCTATTTTAAAAAAACTTTAAATATTAATTTATTAATAAGACTGCGCATCAACAGATGTGTATATAATTAGGAACAACAGCCAAATTCTAATGCACAGGTTGTCCCAAACATAGAGCAAAGCTGTGCCATGTTTCTAAACAAGCTTGTGTTATGTTGAATTAGCCCATTGTGAACAGGCAAAATCCGCCGATTTCTAAGTCTGCAGCTTCACTCAGAACAGGGTGGTGAGGGCGGAGGAGGAGGAGGAAAGAACCACCAGGAAGGTTGTCCCAGGGTTGGCTAATCTCATCACCAGGAGAACAATGGAGGCATGAAGAGGAAAAAAAAGACAGGATCACGACATAACTGAGGTTATACAATGTTTGCAATGGATTGTGCTTGAACAATATTAAAGCATTCAAGAATGTAAGAATGTCTATCAACAGGGCTTAGAATAAGACAATCAAGTAACCCCCTTGCAGTGTGAAGTGTAAGTAATTCTAGGAAGGGGAATCCTTCGAAATTTAACACTTCCACTGAAATGCTCCACTGTGAAATTCCTTACCGCTCCATGGCACGTTGTTCCAAATGTTTCGGTCATGCCTTGATCAGTGCCAGTAAGCACATAGCTACAGGTTCCCATTGTTCCACCAATCAAAACAGGTTGTCCAGTCAACTACACCAATTAAAAACAAAGAATATAAAACAGGAGAACACAGAACATATCCACCAGAGCTGCATGAAAATTATCAGAGTATTTTCTCAATTGTAATCCATATCATCTCTTTTTAAAGTTAATCACCTGCATATCACTATGTTGGAACAGGGAAATCACATTGTTACTAAACCTGAGCCCAGAGTGATCACAGGTGCATTGGGCCGTATTAAGCACATTCTGAGCAACATTATCTCTTACTGAGCACCCCCTCCTACAAAGACCAATTCTCTGTCCCAGATCAAACAGCCCACATTATTCTTCTTCACAAGCCTCAATGTGAACCAGTTGCATTACTCCAAAGATAGATGCAGATAAATAAGGTGATTCAGTGCAGTGCTCCAACTGTGAGATGTGGCCGATCTGTGACGCTTCCAGCGTTCCGGTCGACTACATCTGCAGCAAGTAACCAATGGCAGCTCCTCACAGACCGCGTGGTTCGGTTGGAGCAGCAATTGGATACACTTAGGAGCATGCAGGTGGCGGAATGTGGTCACACCTAAGGTGCAGGCAGAGAGATGGGTGAACACCAGAAGGGGCAGGCAGTCAGTGCAGGGATCCCCTGTGGTTATCCATCTCTCGAACAGGTATACCCCTTTGGATACTGTCGGGGGGGATAGCCTTTCAGGGGAAAACAGCAGCAGCCAGAGCAGTGGCACCACGGCTGGCTCTGATGTTCAGAAGGGAGGGTCAAAGCGCAGGAGAGTAATAGTCATAGGGTACTCTATAGTCAGGGGCACAGATAGGCGCTTCTGTGGACGTGAAAGAGACTCCAGGATGGTATGTTGCCTCCCTGGTGCCAGGGTCCAGGATGTCTCCGAACAGGTGGCGGGCATCCTGAAGGGGGAGGGCAAACAGGCAGAGGTCGTTGTACATATTGGTACGAATGACATAGGCAGGAAGGGGCATGAGATCGTGCAGCAGGAGTTCAGGGAGCTAGGTAGAAAGTTAAAAGACAGGACCTCTAGGGTTGTAATCTCAGGATTACTCCCTGTGCCAGTGAGGCTAGAAATAGGAAGATAGAGCAGACAAACACGTTGCTAAACAGCTGGTGTAGGAGGGAGGGTTTCCGTTATCTGGACAACTGGTAGCTCTTCCGGGGCAGGTGTGACCTGTACAAGGACAGGTTGCATCTAATCTGGAGAGGCATAAATATCCTGGCCGCGACGTTTGCTAGTGTCACACGGGAGGGTTTAAACTAGTATGGCAGGGGGGTGGGTACAGGAGCAATAGGTCAGAAGGTGAGAGCATTGAGGGAGAACTAGGGAATAGGGACAGTGTGGCTCTGAGGCAGAGCAGACAGGGAGAAGTTGCTGAACACAGCGGGTCTGGTGGCCTGAAGTGCATATGTTTTAATGCAAGAAGTATTATGGGTAAGGCAGATGAACTTAAGAGCTTGGATTAGTACTTGGAACTATGATGTTGTTGCCATTACAGAGACCTGGTTGAGGGAAGGGCAGGATTGGCAGCTAAACGTTCCAGGATTTAGATGTTTCAGACGGGATAGAGGGGGATGTAAAAGGGGTGGTGGAGTTGCGCTACTGGTTAGGGAGAATATCACAGCTGTACTAGGGGAGGACACCTCAGAGGGCAGTGAGGCTATATGGGTAGAGATCAGGAATAAGAAGGGTGCAGTCACAATGTTGGGGGTATACTACAGGCCTACCAACAGCCACCGGGAGATAAGAAGAGCAGATAGGTAGACAGATTTTGAAAAGGAATAAAAACAACAGGGTTGTGGTGATGGGAGACTTCAACTTCCCCAATATTCACTGGGACTCACTTAGTGCTAGGGGCTTGGACGGGGCAGGGTTTGTAAGAAGCATCCAGGAGGGCATCTTGAAACAATATGTAGATAGTCCAACGAGGGAAGGGGCTATACTGGACCTGGTATTGGGGAATGAGTCCGGCCAGGTGGGAGAAATTTCAGTAGGGGAGCATTTTGGGAACAGTGACCACAATTCGGTAAGTTTTAAAGTGCTGGTGGACAAGGATAAGAGTGGTCCTCGGGTGAATGTGCTAAATTGGGGGAAGGCTAATTATAACAATATTAAGCAGGAACTGAAGAACCTAAATTGGGAGCGGATGTTTGAGGGTAAATCAACATCTGACATGTGGGAGGCTTTCAAATGTCAGTTGAAAGGAACTCAGGACCGGCATGTTCCTGTGTGGAAGAAGGATAAATACGGCAAATTTCGGAAACCTTGGATATCGAGAGATATTGTAGGCCTCGTCAAAAAGAAAAAGGAGGCATTTGTCAGGGCTAGAAGGCTGGGAACAGACAAAGCCTGTGTGGAATATAAGAAAAGTAGGAAGGAACTTAAGCAAGGAGTCAGGAGGGCTAGAAGGGGTCACGAAAAGTCATTGGCAAATTGGGTTCAGGAAAATCCCAAGGCTTTTTACACGTACATTAAAAGCAAGAGGGTAGCCAGGGAAAGGGTTGGCCCACTGAAGGACAAGCGAGGGAATCTATGTGTGGAGCCAGAGGAAATGGGCGAGGTACTAAATGAATACTTTGCATCAGTATTCACCAAAGAGAAGGAATTGGTAGATGTTGAGTCTGGAGAAGGGTGTGTTGATAGCCTAGGTCACATTGAGATCCAAAAAGACGAGGTGTTGGGCGTCTTAAAAAATATTATGGTAGCTAAGTCCCCAGGGCCTGATGGGATCTACCCCAGAATACTGAAGGAGGCTAGAGAGGAAATTGCTGAGGCCTTGACAGAAATCTTTGGATCCGCACTGTCTTCAGGTGATGTCCCAGAGGACTGGAGAATAGCCAATGTTGTTCCTCTGTTTAAGAAGGATAATCCAGGGAATTACAGGCCAGTGAGCCTTACGTCAGTGGTAGGGAAATTACTGGAGAGAATTCTTCCGAGACAAGATCTACTCCCATTTGGAAGCAAATGGACGTATTAGTGAGAGGCAGCATGGTTTTGTGAAGGGGCGGTCGTGTCTCACTAACTTGAAAAGAGTTTTTCGAGGTCACAAAGATGATTGATGCAGGTAGGGCAGTAGATGTTGTCTATATGGACTTCAGTAAGGCCTTTGACAAGGTCCCTCATGGTAGACTAGTACAAAAGGTGAAGTCACACGGGATCAGGAGTGAGCTGGCAAGATGGATACAGAACTGGCTAGGTCATAGAAGGCAGAGAGTAGCAATGGAAGGGTGCTTTTCTAATTGGAGGGCAGTGACTAGTGGTGTTCCGCAGGGATCAGTGCTGGGACCTTTCCTGTTCGTAGTTTATATAAATGATTTGGAGGAAAATGTAACTGGTCTGATTAGTAAGTTTGCGGACGACACAAAGGTTGGTGGAATTGTGGATAGCGATGAGGACTGTCATAGGATACAGTAGGATTTAGATCGTTTGGAGACTTGGGCGGAGAGATGGCAGATGGAGTTTAATCCGGACAAATGTGAGGTAATGCATTTTGGAAGGTCTAATGCAGGTAGGGAATATACAGTGAATGGTAGAACCCTCAAGAGTAGTGAAAGTCAGAGAGATCTAGGTGTACAGGTCCACAGGTCACTGAAAGGGGCAACACAGGTGGAGAAGGTAGTCAAGAAGGCATACGGCATGCTTGCCTTCATTGGCCGGGGCATTGAGTATAAGAATTGGCAAGTCATGTTGCAGCTGTATAGAACCTTAGTTAGGCCACACTTGGAGTATAGTGTTCAATTCTGGTCACCACACTACCAGAAGGATGTGGAGGCTTTAGAGAGGGTGCAGAAGAGATTTACCAGGATGTTGCCTGGTATGCTTGCCCCAAGCTTGCTGGGTTCTGGACAGCCTTCTCCGAGGCAATGTCCAAGGTTGTGGGGCTGAGGATGAAGCCATACTCAATAGTTGCAATCTTCAGGGTATCGGAGCAGCCAGAGCTGCACATGGGGAAGGGGGCCAACGCCCTCGCTTTCGCTTCCCTAATCGCACGCCGGAGAATCCTGCTCGGCTGGCGATCGGCAGCACCATCCACAGCTGCAGACTGGCTCGCTGACCTCTCGGAATCTCTCCGCCTGGAAAAGATTAAGTACGCCACCCGGGGGTCAGAGGAGGCTTCCTGGATACTTGGGGGCAGTTCGTCGGTCTGTTCCAAAACCTGTTCGAGGCCAGCAACGAGGAGTAAGCCAGGGAGAAAAAAGATGAAGAACCTAAGGACTGTGCAACCCGGGGGGGGACCATAATAGAAGAGGAAGGGGGCTGAAACCAGTGGGGGCGAGGAGGAGGAAGGGGGGATATCATAGACCGATCCAGAGGGCAGCAAGATGTACGTACAGTTAGTCAAATGAAGGACAAAACAAATCTCTCTGTAAAATAAAGCAAATTAGCGCGGGCAAGAAAAATGTAATGTGTATAAGTAACAATAGTTTATAAATACGAGAAAAGCCAATAAAAAGATTTTCCCCCCCAAAAAAAAGAGGATGTTGCCTGGTATGGAGGGCATTAGCTATGAGGAGCGGTTGAATAAACTCGGTTTGTTCTCACTGGAACGAAGGAGGTTGAGGGGAGACCTGATAGAGGTCTACAAAATTATGAGGGGCATAGACAGAGGGGATAGTCAGAGGCTTTTCCCCAGGGTAGAGGGGTCAATTACTAGAGGGCATAGGTTTAAGGTGAGAGGGGCAAGGTTTAGAGTAGATGTACGAGGCAAGTTTTTTACGCAGAGGGTAGTGGGTGCCTGGAACTCACTACCGGAGGAGGTGGTGGAAGCAGGAACGATAGTGACATTTAAGGGGCATATTGGCAAATACATGAATAGGATGGGAAGAGAGGGATACGGAACCCAGGAAGTGTAGAATTTTAGTTTGGACGGGCAGCATGGTCGGCACGGGCTTGGAGGGCCGAAGGTCCTGTTCCTGTGCTGTACATTTCTTTGTTCTTTATAAAATTGAACAAGAAGCCAATTAAGAAAGCATATATAAAATGGTGATAAAAAGTAAAGCAGGGATTACAAGGTGTTCTGAAATACATTTAAATCACAAGGTTCGTGACAGCTACGTTCCTCGATTGTTTGTGGTATCACTTTATCAGCTTGAGAATGCTAATCCCAATGCTATAATATTCTTGGTCTGTTTTAAATGCCACTTCACTGTTTCCAACCCAAATGAGCGATGGGATGTGCTACGGGACACCTCAGAAGTCCTGGTGCACGGACTACATGGGAACTGCACCTGCAACGTTCGGACTCCCACTAGTCAAACCGTCAGACTCCTCTGAGAACATTCCGAGTCAGGGACTTCAGAGGGTTCCAACTTACTCACTTGGATAGTCATGTAGGAAATGTTAGAGAAAAATGTTCTAACTCATGGGTAACTATAAATAACCACTTACACTCCCAGCTAAACAGTTCTTTCGACTACAATTCTATTGATTCTATTCAGTTTCGATGGGCTTTCTGGTTGACATGGGCCAGTTTAGGCTGAAGGACCTGTCGCAATGCCGCAGATTCGGTGACCCAACAATCACCTCAACCGCCACCCCCCGGCCATACCAATCAATCATCGCCCCTCAACCGAACCTCTTCCCCGCTCCTCTGACTCCCTTCGAGTTCCATTCGGCCCATTGAGTCTGCTCCACCATTCAATCATGGCTGATATTTTCTCATCCCCATTCTCCTGCCTCCTCCCCATAACCCCCGATCCCCTTATTAATCAGGAACCTATCTATTTCTGTCCCAAAGACACTCAGTGATTTGGCCTCCACAGCCTTCTGCGGCAAATAGTTCCACAGATTCACCACTCTGGCTGAAGAAATTTCTCCTTATCTCTGTTTTAAAGGATCGTCCCTTTAGTCTGAGATTGTGTCCTCTGCTTCTAGTTTTTCCTACTAGTGGAAACATCCTCTCCACATCCACTCTATCCAGGCCTCGCAGTATCCTGTAAGTTTCAATAAGATCCCCCCCATCCTTCTAACCTCCAACGAATACAGACCCAGAGTCCTCAACCGTTCCTCATACGACAAGCTCTTCATTCCAGGGATCATCACTGTGAACCTCCTCTGGACCCCACCATCCTACCTAATTACCTCACTCACACTCATTCAACTCTGAAAAGTTATTTAAAGGTCCCAAAGCTTTCCGGGAGATTTACCAGAATGTTGCCTGGTATGGAGGGAAGATCTTATGAGGAAAGGCGGAGGGACTTGAGGCTGTTTTCGTTAGAGAAAAGGTTAAGAGGTGACTTAATTGAGGCATGCAAGATGATCAGAGGATTGGATAGGGTGGACAGTGACAGCCTTTTTCCTCGGATGGTGATGTCTAGCACGAGGGGACATAGCTTTAAATTGAGGGGAGATAGATATAAGACATGTCAGAGTAGTAAGGGCGTGGAATGCCCTGCCTGCAACAGTAGTGGACTCGCCAACACTAAGGACATTCTAATGGTCATTGGATAGACATATGGACGATAAGGGAATAGTGTGGATGGGCTTTAGAGTGGTTTCAAACGTCGACGCAACATCGAGGGCCGAAGGGCCTGTACTGCGCTGTTATGTTCTATGTTCTAATGAAGATTCCCCAAAATACAGCAGCTAGTGTCATTAAACGGTGTGGAGGAGAGGTGGCTAGGTTTCCTGGGATGGAAACAGTCTTGCAGAACATGTACACACCCCACATTTCTGAAGAGGCCCAGTAAGAGGCCTGGGTCAGAAATGAACATCTCGAATGCAGGTAAAAACCAATAGGAGCCGAGTGACAAGCTGACAGTGACAGCCAGTCCTCAGAGGTTTCAGCTGCATATTTACTCAAATGTTGTACTTCTTTAGTAACAGCAAACTGCTCCAACTTTTAGTACTAAATGTCCAATTTAACTGTTAAATAGTTCTTTACAGACCATGCATCCAACTCTCAATAATCTTAACATCATGCTGGTTTCTCCAGGTAGTAAATAGCCTCGAGATAACCAGAAAAATGCAGAGAGCCCATATATTCCACCTCGGTAATTTCCATACCTGGTAATCAACTGGTATAAGAGGGTGATGTGGTGGGAAGGCCCTCGTGGAACCCTTCCTGTGGATTAGCAACGTCTTCTGTTTCCCATCCACCACATGCTCTTCCACTTTGGCTATGTTGTGAGATACGTCATAAATCACATGCATATCCAAATCATCCGGTGTAGTGTTGAAGACTTTGGCAAATGCCTAAAATAAAGAGTGGGAGAGCAAGAGAGAATTAATGCACGAGAGAGAGAGCAACACGAATGAGAAGGGTAGGCAAAAAGCAATTTGTGAAGAATAAATTAGTGAGATAAGGACCAATAAAAAACAACTGGAAGAGTTTGAATATGGACAAAAAACACAGCGAGATGTGGGAGCAGGTGCACACAATACATGGGAAATAAAGTGACCAGGAGATATAAACAGACAATGCACAATATGCGGAGGGAATAGAAAGTGGATGAGAACATAGGTGAGAAATAGGAAAGTTGGAAAAAGACAGGTGAAAGTGAGAAAAAAGAAAATGAAGATGAAAAACTTGAGCAAGATATGAAAATCGGGCAAAAAAGAGGAAATAAACTTCAGTACAATGTCAGCTATATACTCAAATTCCACCTTTTCTTAAGATTGTATCTTTAAACCCTCGACACTTGGTACACCAGAGAATTTTAAAAAACATTTCCTAATTTCCATTCAATACATTGCTAACAAATGTAAATCTTTACCTTGTTATGTAGTTGCAGTTCAGGAAGTACAGTTCCCAGTGGGCCTTCGGTCTCCTGCGCATGCAGGAATGGTCCCACCTGCACTAGTGGTTTTCCCTCTCTGCAGGCCAGGAACTGGCCCTGTGCGCATGCAGTTTGTTTCTTTAGCCAGGGAACCAGCCCTGAATGCTTGCACAATCGAAAACTGGAGTTCAAGTGAACTAACAGGAGTGTCATTTGAGAAAGAGTGCTCCAGTGGGCAAACAAAACAAAGAACAAAGAAATATACAGCACAGAAACAGGCCCTTCGGCCCTCCAAGCCCGTGCCGACCATGCTGCCCGACTAAAATACAATCTTCTACACTTCCTGGGTCCGTGTCCCTCTATTCCCATCCTATTCATGTATTTGTCAAGATGCCCCTTAAATGTCACTATCGTCCCTGCTTCCACCACCTCCTCCGGTAGCGAGTTACAGACACCCACTACCCTCTGTGTAAAAAAACTTGCCTCGTACATCTACTCTAAACCTTGCCCCGCTCACCTTAAACCTATGCCCCCTAGTAATTGACCCCTCTACCTGGGGAAAAGCCTGACTATCCACTCTGTCTATGCACCTCATAATTTTGTATACCTCTATCAGGTCGCCCCGCAACCTCCGTCGTTCCAGTTAGAACAAACGGTGTTTATTCAACCGCTCCTCATAGCTAATGCCCTCCATACCAGGCAACATTCTGGTAAATCTCTTCTGCACCCTCTCTAAAGCTTCCACATCCTTCTGGTAGTGTGGCGACCAGAATTGAACACTATACTCCAAGTGTGGCCTAACTAAGGTTCTATACAGCTGCAACATGACTTGCCAATTCTTATACTCAATGCCCGGCCAATGAAGGCAAGCATGCCGTATGCCTTCTTGACTACCTTCTCCACCTGTGTTGCCCCTTTCAATGACCTGTGGACCTGTACTCCTAGATCTCTTTGACTTTCAATACTCTTGAGGGTTCTACCATTCACTGTATATTCCCTACCTGCATTAGACCTTCCAAAATGCAGTACCTCACATTTGACCGGATTAAACTCCATCTGCCATCTCTCCGCCCAAGTCTCCAAACAATCTAAATCCTGCTGTATCCTCTGACAGTCCTCATCGCTATCCGCAATTCCACTAACCTTTGTTAGGGGAAGGTCCCAAACAAAAGATGATTTCCCAAGCCGTGAAGTGGGGCAGAAGAAGGTCCAGAAAAAGACTTCCTGACCAGGAGCTCCTGATCTCATCCAAGAGACAAAGACAGAGCTCAGAAACAGATCCTGTTGAATAAAGCTGTGAGAAAGGAACAGAGAATAGGCTCCACATTAAAGAGAGCGCTGCGGGGAGCAGACTTGAAGCAAAATGGGCTCAAGAGAAGTTTGACAATCTGAGGAGGAAGTTGCAGGTAACTGGAAACCATTGAGAGACAGACAGAGTTTCAGTGAGACCGATCGGGTCATAAAGGCAGAAGCGTCTGGATGAGATGTTGAGAAATCCACAGAATCCATGGGTGGCACGGTGGCGCAGTGGTTAGCACTGCTGTCTCACGGCACTGAGGACCCGGGTTCGATCCCAGTCTTGGGTCACTGTCCATGTGGAGTTTGCACATTGTCCCCATGTCTGCGTGGGTGTTACCCCCACAACCCAAAGATGTGCAGCGTAAGTGGATTGGCCGCGCTAAATTGCCCCTTAATTGGGAGAAAAAAAATTGGATACTCAAAATTTAAAAGGAGAAATCCATAGCATCTGCTTTGGTCGCATCTGTCATTTACTTCGGAGTATAGTGTGCCTGACCATAGTTTGGCAGTTGCTTCACATGTACTGCAAACTTACCCTGAACATTAGAGTACAAGGTAGATACAGTGAATTGTTTTTTTCTTTCTGAATGTGTGTATCTGTAAACAGATAGCTGGGTGAAGGAATTGTGAATACTAGAATCATTTTCTTGACTTCTTAAGATCTTTCCGACCTTTTTTAGCGACTGTGGTATAGTTCATATTTCTTGTTTAATATAAATGTTTGTCAAAAGTTCATCAACAGACTCCTGTGAATTTGTTCAGTAACTTACCTCCAGGGCTTAAAAATAAAATTATAAAGTTAGGATTCGTCAACCCAGGTTTCACTCTGGGATCGGACTTGTCCAGTAACATCATCAACTAGGACCGTATCGTGTTAGCCCTCCCTCTGAATTGATGAACCGCCCGGCAATAAATCCTACTGTGCAGCAACTACACCTTCAGGTAAACAGGGGAGATTGTTTAATCCGAAGCTGCTTGTAAGAGCCAGAGAAGATGAGCTGCCTTGCATGTCCCAGAATGGATTGGACGAGATAAGGAGCTCCCGTTCAGGAAATCGTTTAGAAAAAGGTTGTGTTGACACAGTGAATGAAATGAAATGAAAATCGCTTATTGTCACAAGTAGGCTTCAATGAAGTTACTGTGAAAAGCCCCTAGTCGCCACATTCCGGTGCCTGTTCGGGGAGGCTGGTACGGGAATTGAACCGTGCTGCTGGCCTGCCTTGGTCTGCTTTAAAAGCCAGCGATTTAGCCCTGTGCTAATCCAGCCCCAGTGGCTCTAACAATAGTTTTTTTTAAATATTGCTCAAGGTAAATACTTACAGTAATGCAAAATTTTTACTTGGAGAACAAATAAAGAAGCACTTAGCACACAAAGTTTGAAATATTAGATGACTGGTGCAGTTCAACACAATCTCTACCTGCCGCGTCAGAAAGGTCATCGAGGAGCGATTCACCCATGCATAGTTTCCAGCTGCTGCCATGCCTTTGAGATAGTCCTGACCTTCCTGGGAATTGATCCTGGCACATGCCAGCTGCCTGTCATTGACAATAATATTATCCCTCTTCATAGCTTTCTCCATTGCCACTAGGGCATCTGAAAAACAAAGCAATGTTCTGCCTCACTAAGCAAGTATATTGGGGATATTCTATACCATTTCAATGCAGTAAAAGAGAGATTTGTTAAATCTGACAAAAGACACTTAAGACATGTATGAATCTTAAAACATGCATAAATTGATCATACTTATAAAAAAATAATTTGTACCTTCAGGCTGCCAATACTTATCTGGAGTTCTATGAAGAGGGATGAATAATCTTCTTGCAATGGACAGAAGAGAAATGATGCCTATATTGTGGCATTGATAACTTGCATTTTTAATTTCATTAAAATGACTTCAAAAGCCACTTAATGCAATGTTATCTTAACAGTGAGACAGGCTATGTCACTAATAATCATTAGTAGGAGAGGGCAGGCATTTGCTGAAACCTTTGTTTTCCATGCATATTGAAATATTCATTCAAAATTACATCAATGCTTTAAACATCAAAATATATTTAGAATTAAGAACACGAGGTTAAAAGCATTATTCTGCCATATCTGGTAGTTACCCTTAACTGTTGGTTAAAGGTTTTAGAGCCACAATGGAAGATAGAGAAAATATTCACTGTGTAGTCACAGAGTTTTACACTTTCAAATCAGAGGAAAGTGCTACAACGTAAACCATTTGCAATCGGATGAAACAGGCACCACAATGCACCATCATCTCACTGATTTTTACCCTTTTTGCCAGCAGCTTACAAGGCTAAAGAAGCCTGTCTCCAATTGTACACAGTTTGCTGAGACACATGCAGTATCATACACAGGAGTAGGCCAAATAGCCCTTCGAGACGCTTAAGACAGCACTAAGGGTCGGCCATTTAAGACTGAGATGAGGAGAAATCTCTTCATTCAGAGATTGTGAATCTTTGAAATACTCTACTTCAGAAGGTTATGTATGCTCAGTTGTTCGGTATTTTCAAGCTGAGAATGGTACTTGGTAAGGTTTCCGATTGTAACCTTCCCTAGGGAATTTTCACAGGCTTATGCATAAATAGTCAATAGACACATTCATTTAAAAAAAAAGCTCAAAAGATTTTCCTTAATCTTCATGCCCTCAAAGTTTATGGAAGATTGTTCCAATCCTTCATTGTTGTTGGGGAAAATGAGATCACACGTTGGGGAGTTTACAGCTGCCGGTCAGGAAGTTTTCTGGGCTCTTTTGGGTTTTCTGCTTATAAACATTGGCTTGTTCATTAAAAATGTTGTAGAGGAACTTCAACCGACGGGTTACTTTGGTTTTGGAGACTGTACCAGCCCAGTGATGTGACCAACTGGGAGACACTGTAATAGTGTAACTGTAACAAAACAAGCTGCCAGACGTTGAACTTTCTCAAGGGGGGATTTTTTTTTTTTTTAAGCAGTACCTGGGTCCCAAGTGGCTACCCCATACCCGGGTGTGGTCTTGCAAATGTCTGATACTGCATTCCCTTTAGTGTGACAGACGGTCCATTTCACAAACCCAGAATTCTGGATGTCTTGGAGGCTGCGTATTGACTTTGTCCATTTCGACTTTAAATTATTTTGGATGTGGATTCCTAAGTAATGGTATTCTTTAGTAGCTTCAAGGGGGGAATCATGCATTGTGTAGTTGGATACTGAAAGACCTTGATTATTGTTGACTCTTATGTTATATCTCTCTATGTTGAGTGCTATTCCCCATATGTTGGCCCATTTGACGAGATTATTCAGATCTTCCTGAAAGCTAACCTCACCTGCTACTTCAGGAATGGTTCTATAGACGCAGTCATCCACAAAGAATCGATCAGACATGATATTCGTTTGGGGGGGGGGGTCATCAGACCACAAGCTTTAGGTGGATCAACGTGATGGAGGAGCTTTTCAACACCTTTTGTGTAATTATATCAGGCATGCTTTTATAAGGCTGTCCCCTCATACTATCGATTCATACTCGGGTGTTCAAATCGATAAGATTTTTGGGTTCTATGGGAACCAAATGAAGTGTGGGGCAGGTGAGAAAGCAGAGGTGAGGTCCAGGATCAGCTGTGATCTCACTGAGTCACTCAAGTGACTGTTCCCATTGCTAATATTCTTAGGTTGGAATACTGACGTCCAGCTGAAGCTTTACACGAACCCACGAGCTGTGCTATAATAAGTAGAGACAGGAAAAGTGCCTCACCTGTTGCAACCTGGTGTCCAAAGCCTCTACTCCCACTGTGAACCATGACACACACCTGGCCCTTGTGGTCAATGCCCATTTTACGTGCAGCATAATCGTTGTAGATCTCTTCTACCACCTGAATCTCGGCATAATGGTTTCCGGCACCCAGAGTTCCCAGCTAACACAAAATGCATACACATTACAATGTAACTGCTGGTGTCAGTTCAATTGCAAAAATGTCCTAATATTCACATTGTAACCACAATGTTCAACTTTCTAAAATAATTTCCAAAGTTAACTTTGCAAAACTTATGAGACCCCACTGCACATCAGAAAAGTAAGAAATGTTTGTCCATTATTGCTATCACAATGAACTCTGTGATCCAGAAAGTTGTGCATTGTCCACACAGGGAAATGTCAGATCACAAAAGGGCATGCACGCAAACAGCAATAATATCCATTCTAAAACCGCAGATAAGTGGATACCGGTGCGTCTTCACACAACTAATTAATCTTAGATAAAACTGACATGACGGCGATGCCACAGTTACTGCAGACTGCTCCTGGACCTGTTTATAACTGTGTCACAGAGCCAATCTCACACCGGACAGGCGCCGGAGTGTGGCAACTAGAGGCTTTTCACAGCAACTTCATTGCAGTGTTAATGGAAGCCTACTTGTGACAATAATAAAAATTACTATTCTAGCTACCTCGAGCCAGGGAGAATGCATGGTACAAAACAAATACCTGAGGCAATCCTCTCTTTTTGGCCTTTGCAGAGACCTTGGAAGGATCAGCTTGCAACATTCTGCCATATTCCTCACAGTGCTCCTTATCCTCAGCCCAGGCATAGCCTTCCCTCAGGGACCAGTCCACTCCCATCTCCAAGGCTTCTTCTAAATCTCTGCAAGTAAATGGCAATTGTCAGCAAGGTCGCACAATGATCAATTCATTAATCAAGGTCACACAACGATCAATTAATGATCAATTAAAGACTCCAAAACTCAAACTTAAAAAGATTACATTCACTATTTGGTGTGGAAAGATTTGTTTTTGTTTATCCATATAAAATCTAGAAAATGGAACCACTCCAGGAGTGAGGGGGAACTCATCGATGAAAGTAAATTGAAATGTGGAACATATGTTGGGAGAACAAGGGCTAAATAATTACAACTAATTTGTCTCTGCACTCTGTCAAACTAAAGATTACTGTTCATCCGAAGAACTGCACATTTAGACATTGAGAGCACATCTCTTTCCCTCAGCATACAACTTTCTAAGTCAGAGTTAATGTAGGAATATTAACACTGAACACCCCCCCGCCCATTAAAAAATGACATTCACATAGTGATAAATGCTAAATAATATAATTTGCAACTAAACTTCAAGGTCAGCCTTTCCTGCTTCTTGCTGCTAAAAATAAAGCTTTTCCATTCCTTTCTTGCAAGGTCTCAAGCAGCGATCTTACTTGGCACCCATAGGGATAACTCCCTTGGATCCGACTCCAACAGGAATGTGATCAAACATGGCTTGAGCTAGCTGTTCCTTGACTGGCTGCACATCCCCTTCATCGAGGTTGGTACGTAGCAAACGCACTCCGCAGTTAATGTCAAAACCCACACCACCTACAAAAACATATTTTCATAAACATCATTACTTTCTTATCTCCACAACACATCCCACACCCCTTTCTACGCCAAATTCAGGTATCCGAATGAATGCACGCATTGTTCAATCCACAGAGGCCTCCAGAAATGCAGAAAGATTCTCCATGCCGACATGGATTGGAAGGAGTATGGATCACCAACAGAAACTGGAATTCTGGCTTTTAACTTTCCTATTGCAAAAGTGTCCAAATAGCTGGACGTGGGAAACAAATACACACTAAAACAGTAACTGCAGCCAAATGATCAGTAATCGGAGCCCTCCGCGTAAACAAAAGATGAAACTCTTATTGTGAATAAAAAAGGACCACCCGCTCCATATTTATAAATAGCAGGAGACCTCAGTGCACAACTCTGCCGAGTCCCTTCTCCAAAGCCCAGGATCTTGGAAACTTTAGCTCTTTAAAAATTCCAGATTTGGTTAAAATTCATCAATTGAAGGACAGTCTGAGTATTATATCAAGTTAAAGTCAAAAGCTTCTAAAGTTTGCTTTACGCACAAGTGACGAGCACTTTGTGGCCTAACCAATGGTGCTCCTGGGCTGCATTTGGACATTCCTATTTCCATGCAATATTCCGGCCACTATCCCTTGAAAAGAAATAATAGTTGCAGTAACAAGGAAGGTTATATTTGTGCTTTTCTTATCTAATGTAACAGAATAATATGTAAATCACTAAGGTAAACTCCAGATCTTCAACCTGTCAAGAGCTCCACAACTAAGTGCCTACACCAGCCTAATCGAGGCAGTGAAATATTTCTTTTACCTGGAGATACCACAGCCTGAGGATCATTCACGTCAAAGGCTGCCATGTTTCCAATTGCAAACCCATAACCCGAATGGACATCAGGAAGTCCAATGGATTTCTTTAAAAAGAAAACAATCTTTCAATAACCAGAAATAAAGTCTGAAACATCAGAATGTACAAACACACGCAGACCTTCGCAGAGTGATGTACACACACACACACACAGAGCCATAGTGTGATATACAAACACACACAGACCCACGCTCAGTGTGATGTACAAACACACACAGACCCACGCTCAGTGTGATGTACAAACATACACAGACCCACGCTCAGTGTGATGTACAAATACACACTTACCCACGCAGTGCGATGTACAAACATACACAGACCCACGCAGTGCGATATACAAACACACAGACCCACGCAGTGTGATGTAAACACACAGACCCACGCTCAGTGTGATGTACAAACACACACAGACCCACGCAGAGTGTGACGTACAAATACACACTTACCCACGCAGTGCGATGTACAAACAGACCCACGCAGTGCGATATACAAACACACAGACCCACGCAGTGTGATGTACAAATACACACTTACCCACGCACAGTGCGATGTGCAAACATACAGACCCACGCAGTGCGATATACAAACACACAGACCCAGTGTGATGCAGAAACACACACAGACCCACGCTCAGTGTGATGTAGAAATACAGATCCACAGTGTGATGTATAAACACAGACCCACGCACAGTGCGATGTACAAACACACACAGACCCACGCACAGTGCAATGTACAAATACACAGACCCATGCATAGTGTGATATACAAGCACACACAGACCCACGCAGAGTGTGACGTACAAATACACACTTACCCACGCAGTGCGATGTACAAACAGACCCACGCAGTGCGATATACAAACACACAGACCCACGCAGTGTGATGTACAAATACACACTTACCCACGCACAGTGCGATGTGCAAACATACAGACCCACGCAGTGCGATATACAAACACACAGACCCAGTGTGATGCAGAAACACACACAGACCCACGCTCAGTGTGATGTAGAAATACAGATCCACAGTGTGATGTATAAACACAGACCCACGCACAGTGCGATGTACAAACACACACAGACCCACGCACAGTGCAATGTACAAATACACAGACCCATGCATAGTGTGATATACAAGCACACACAGACCCACGCACAGTGATGTAGAAACACAGACCCACGCAGTGTGATGTACAAACACACAGACCCACGCAGAGTGTGATGTACAAACACACACACACGCAGTGTGATGTACAAATACACACAGACCCACGCAAAGTGTGATATACAAACACACACAGACCCATGCAGTGTGATGTAGAAACACACAGACCCATGCACAGTGTGGTGTACAAACACACACAGACCCATGCACAGTGTGATGTAGAAACACACAGACCCACGCACGGTGTGGTGGACAAACACACGCAGTGTGATGTAAAATACACAGGCCCACGCAGTGTGATGTACAAACACACACAGACCCACGCAGTGATATACAAACACACACAGACCCATGCACAGTGTGATGTACAAATACACACAGACCCATGCACAGTGTGATGTACAAATACACACAGACCCACGCACAGTGTGATGTACAAACACACACAGATCCACACAGTGTCTACCAGATTCTTCAACTCACTGCCTGCAACTTTTTAAATGCAAAATTAAGTTCTTAACATGTGCCCTTTGTGATGTGTAGATTTCAGATATATTGTATGTATTTGTGCAATAAGGCTTAGTGTTTGCGTGACTGCTGCAGTGGTGTTTAACAAAACTCCTGGTCTGCAAGACAGCCAGGCCTTTCGGGAGCCTGATATGCAATTACAGCATTGTAAAAGCTTGGGCTAATGGATTTTTGTTTGGATAAAGAGAGTTCCCTGTGCAGTCACTGTAGAATTCAGCTCGATAAGATGATGTAACTAATGGGAGGAGCAGGAGTACCGTGCATTATAGCAAAGAAACAGATATTGTTCAGTTGTTTCCTGGAAGTCAAATCATGACGACCGTTTCTGAAGACTTCAGCTGGAGATCCTGCATTGTTCGTACAGAATTCAGGTCAGTCTCTTAAAACAGTCTCAAAGAACATCTCTTCAGCAAGTGTGCCTGGGTCTGCTAACTGTGTTTAAAAGTGGATCGTGATCTGAGATGGGCTTATTTGAGTGGGAAT
The DNA here is from genome assembly GCF_047496885.1 of Scyliorhinus torazame. NCBI lineage: Eukaryota > Metazoa > Chordata > Chondrichthyes > Carcharhiniformes > Scyliorhinidae > Scyliorhinus > Scyliorhinus torazame. The sequence goes on from NC_092725.1 coordinate 146,333,664, forward strand.
AAAGATAGCAGTTAAGGGTTATTGTGTCACTGTATTGATTAGCTTGTTTAAAAGTTAGTTGTAAGCTATTTTCTGGTGTGATGTTAAAGATATTTTAATAATGTGTTAGTAATAAAATTTGTTTTCATTTACCAAATCCCTATTTTGTGTGAACTCACTCCTGGAGCGAGGTCACCTTTCCTCACAGTCTGACAAAATTAAAAATTGGCGTTTCTGTCTAATATCCTAGCCACAGTTGGGATCTGGTCTAGGATCGTAATACCCTCTGGCAGAACATAATATATACTTTTTTAAAAAATTTAGAGTACCCAATTAAAGGGCAATTTAGCGAGACCAATCCATCTATCTTGCACATCATCTTTGGGTTGTGGGGGTAAATCCCACGCAGACACGGGGAGAATGTGCAAACTCCACACAGACAGTGACCCGGGTCCGGAATCGAACCCGGGTCCTCAGCACCCTGAGGCACCAGTGCTCACCACTGCAACCCCGTGCTGCCCCAACAGATACTTGCTAAACATTCATCTTGAGTTTATTTTAAGTTTCAACAAGTGATCTCATATTAAAGCATCTTCAATAAAGCATCTTCAATAAAGCATCTTCAATAAAGCATCTTCACAGTGCCGAAGGAGTCCATTTGGCCCATCGGGTCTGCCTGGACCCTCTGAAAGACCACACTCTTATCTCGGCCCACTCCCCCACCCTAGCCCCAGAACCCTGTAACCCCATCTAACCTTTGCACATTAAGAAGCAACTGATCATGGCCAATCCACCTAACCTGCACATCTTTGGACTGTGGGAGGAAACCGGAGCACCCGGAGGAAACCCACGCAGGCACGGGGAGAACGTGCAGACTCCAGTTACACAAGGCTGTAAACAAATCTGGGTCCTTGGTGCTGTGAGGCAGCAGTGCTAACCACTGTGCCACCCTGTCAGTAAATATCAACTACTCTTGTCAAGTTTTGATGACTCATGAAAAGGCATTAACTTTCGGAGGTTGACTAGGACAACAGCGAGTGCAGCTGAACACGTGGCTACAGGGCTGGTGCAGGAGGGACGGCTTCAGATATGTCGATCATTGGGATATCGTCTGGGGACGGTGGGACCTGTAAATGAGGGACGGGTTGCACCTAAACTGGAGTGGCACCAATATTCTGGGTGGGAGGTTTGCTAGAGCTCTTCGGGAGGGTTTAGACTAGTTTGGCAGGGGGATGTGAACCAGAGCTATGGATCAGAGGATAGGGTAGCTGTTGAACAGGCAGAAATAGTATGCAGCGAGTCTGTGAGGAAGGATAGACAGTTGATAGGGCAAAGTTGCACTCAGTGGAATGGGTTAAAGTGTGTCTGTTTCAATGCAAGGAGTGTCAGGAATAAGGGAGATGAACTTAAGAGCATGGATCAATACTTGAAACTACGATGTTGTGGCCATTACGGAGACATGGATTTCACAGGGACAGGAATGGTTGTTAGATGTTCCGGGGTTTAGATGTTTTCAGAAGAATAGGGAGGGAGATAAAAGAGGAGGGGGAGTGACACTGTTGATTAGGAAGTGCACCACAGATGCAGAAAAGGAGGTAGTTGAGGAGGGTTTGTCAACTGAGTCAGTATGGGTGGAAGTTAGAAACAAGAAAGGAGCAGTCACGTTATTGGGAGTTCTCTATGGACCCCCCAAAAGCAGCAGAGAGATAGAGGAACTGATTGGGCGGCAGATCTTGGAAAAGTGCAGAAGTAACAGAGTTGGTAACAGGGGCTGGTTTGGCACAGGGCTAAAGAGCTGACTTTTAAAGCAGACCAAGGCAGGCCAGCAGCACGGTTCAATTCCCGTAATAGCCTCCCCGAACAGGCGCCGGAATCTGGCAACTAGGGGTTTTTCACAGTAACTTCATTTGAAGCCTACTTGTGACAATAAGCAATTTTCATTTCATTTTTCATTTCATTGTCATGGGTGGCTTCAACTTCCCTAATATTAACTGGAACCTCTTTAGTGCAAATGGTTGTGTCATGTGAGAGTACCTTTCGGAAATGGATGTTTAAGCAATGTACCTTTAAGAAATGGAGCTGATCATATTACTGAAGTGATGTCTGAGGGTGGGGGGGAGCTGAGCTCACTTCTGCTTTTGGTTTCAGTTTGAGGAGGCAGCTGGGAGTGTCTGTGTGTTTTGCTGAGAGCTGCAGGAAGAAACACAGAGCTGGTCTGTGGATGTCTGCAATCCAAAGACTATAAATATATTGAATGTAACCTCATGTCTGTTTTTGAAGTTTTGAAGTCTTTTGGATGTTTAAAGGGACAGTTTGAAGGATTATTTAGTGTTGTGGTCTTTTGGGGTTATCTTTGAAGTAATGGGTGTTGAGAGATTCAATGTTTGTTTTTAAAAGGTTAACTTGAGCTCATAGAATAAACATGGTTTTGTTTTAAAAACCATTTATCCATAATTGCTGTATCACACCTGGAGAGTACGCCGTGTGCTTCCCACACCACAATCTATTAAAAGTTGTGGGTCAGTTGAACTCCATGAAACACTTTGGGGTTCTGTAAACCCGGACCCATAACAATTGGGGCTGGAGGGGGATAAAAGTCTGTCTATTGGATTGGCTTAGTGAACTTAAAGACAGTGAGGGGTGAGCATATGGTGGTTGCTTTTCAGGTGTGGTATTTTAGTTTAAGTGGGGAGTGTGTTGTGGACAATGGCTCTTTCAGAGGCTCAGAAGTTTTTGGGGGTGGAGACGGTCACACGCAGTACCTTACGAACAGGGACTAAAAGCAGACTGTTAGATTTGGCAAAAACAGTGCAGTTAACATTACCTGACAAAATGCGAAAAGATGAGGTAATTATGGCAGTGGTTAAGCATTTAGAGTTGCCTGAGATACCATTTGATTCATTGGAAATGGCAAAAATTCAGTTGCAAATTAAACAAATGGAACATGAGAAAGAATTAAAGCAGCTCGAATACGAAAGAGGTAGAGAGGAAAAAGAAAAGGAGAGAGAAGAAATTAGAAAAGAATAGTCCCAGCAGAACAAAAAGTGAAAGGGAGATACAGATCAGGGAAAAAGATAGAGAGAGAGTCTGAAATTCAGAAAATGGCCATGAAACATGACAGTCAGTTAAAATTGGCAGGTGTAAAGGGAAACCTACAGTTGGATGATAGTGATGAGGATAGTGAGAAAGAGAGAAGGCTTGGTGGGGATCTATTTAAATATGTCCAAGCATTGCCAAGGTTTGACAAGAAGGAAGTGGAAGCCTTTTTCATTTCATTTGAGAAGGTAGCAAAACAAATGAAATGGCCACAGGGCATGTGGGTGTTACTGATTCAAACAAAGCTGGTAGGTAGAGCTAGTGAAGTGTTTGCATCACTACCGGAGGAGGTGTCTGGGATGTATGGGGAGGTGAAAAAAATCCATCTTAGGTGCATATGAACTAGTGCCTGAAGCCTACAGACAAAGGTTTAGAAATTTAAGGAAAGATTTTGGTCAAACATGCATGGAGTTTGAAAGGCTCAAACAGAGAAGTTTTGATAGGTGGATAAGAGCTTTGAAAATAGACCAAACGTATGAAGCTCTCAGAGAAATTATACTTTTGGAGGAGTTTAAAAATTCAATTCCTGATGTAGTGAGAACTCATGTGGAAGAACAGAGGGTTAAAACTGCGAGATTAGCAGCGGAAATAGCAGATGATTCTGAATTAGTTCATAAATCAAAGCTTGGTTTCCGACATCAGTTTCAGCCGGTGAGGGATAGAAACTGGGGACATGAGAAATACTCAAGTGGTAAAGGTAAAGGTGATCTGATGGGAGATAATAAGGAGAGTGTACCTCAGATTAAAAAAGAAATCCAGGAGGGTGGAAAAGAAATGAAAAGTTTTAAATGTTTTTACTGTCATAAACTAGGCCATGTAAAGTCACAGTGTTGGTGATTGAAGAAAAGCACTGGGAAGGCTGATGTGGTAAAACAGGATAAGACAGTGGGGTTTGTGAAAGTGGTAAAGGAAAGCCCAAGTGAAGCGAAGGAGGTGCAAAAGATTGTACAGCCTGATCAAGGTGATTGATAAGAAGGTGCCAGATCTCTTTAAAGAATGTACTTGTGTGGGTAAAGTTTACTCACGAGTATCAGGAGGAGCAGGTAAAGAAGTCACAATTTTAAGAGATACAGGAGCTAGTCAATCTTTAATGGTAAGAGATGAGGAATTATGTAGTTGGGAAGAATGTTGCCAGTAAAGGTAGTAATATGTGGAATTCAGGGTGAGAGGTGTAGTGTTCCATTATATAAGGTAAGGTTGGAAAGTCCAGTGAAGAGTGGTGAAGTGGTAGTAGGAGTAATAGAGAAACAACCTTGTCCAGGAATACAGTTTATCTTGGGTAATTATGTAGCTGGATCGCAGGTGGGAGTGATGCCTACTGTGGCTGATAAGCCAGTGGAAAATCAGACAACTGAAGCGTTGGAGGTCGGATATCCTGGGATTTTTCCGAGTTGTGTAGTAACAAGGTCGCAAAGTCACAGGTTAAGACAAGGGGAGAAATCAAAGAGTGAAGATGAAGTTGAAGTGCAATTATCAGAAACGATTTTTGATCAGATGGTTGAAAAAGAACAAGAACAGGTGGAGGATGAGGCAGATATTTTTAGTTCAGGAAAATTGGCGGAGTTACAACAGAAAGATGTAGAAATAAAACGGATATATCAGAAAGCATATACGGAAGAGGAATCTGAGAGTATACCAGTGTTATTACCGTAAAGGTGATGTCTTGATGAGAAAATGGAGACCTGTACATCTGCAGGCGGATGAAAAGTAGGCAGAGTTCATCAAGTAGTATTGCCGGTAGGGTATAGAAAGGAGGTGTTGTGAGTGGCACATGAGGTACCAGTGGGAGGTCATTTGGGAATAAGGAAAACTCAAGCTAAAATCCAGAAACATTTTTATTGGCCTGGGCTACATAAAGATGGAGTTAAATTTTGTCAATCAGGTCACACATGTCAAGCAGTGATAAAACCAGCGCCCTTAATACCCATTCCAGCATTTGAGAAACCTTTTACAAGGGTCCTAATTGATTGTGTAGGACTGCTTCCGAAAACAAAAAGTGGGAATCAATATCTTTTGACTATAATGGATGTGTCTACTAGGTTTCCAGAGGCCATTTCAGTACATAATATTACAGCGAAAAGGATTGTGGAGGAGTTACTTAAATTTTTTACTAGATATGGACTACCCACAGAAATTCAATCAGATCAAGGATCAAATTTTACTTCAAAGTAATTCAAAGAAGTTATGGATAGCTTAGGGATAAAACAATTTAGATCAACTGCGTACCATCCAGAATCGCAGGGAGCGTTAGAAAGGTGGCATCAGACATTAAAGACAATGTTCAGGGCTTATTGTCAAGATTATCCAGAGGATTGGGATAAAGGAATTCCATTCATACAGTTTGCAATTAGGGATGCACCTAATGAGTCAACCAAATTTAGTCCTTTTGAACTAATTTTTGGTCATGAGGTAAGAGGACCACTTAAATTGATTCAAGAAAAATTGGTGGGTGAGAAATCGGAAGTTACATTATTGGATTACGTGTCAAATTTTAGGGAATGATTAAATAAAGCAGGTGAATTGGCGAGACAACATTTGAAAGTTGCACAAAATGTGATGAAACTGGTAGCGGACAAGAAATCCAAAGTTCGTAGTTTTGCCAGTGGAGATAAAGTTTTAGTGTTGTTACCAGTGGTAGGTAAACCTTTAAAAGCTAGGTTTTGTGCACCGTATCAGATTGAAAGGAAATTGAGTGAGGTGAATTATGTGGTAAAAACACCAGATACAAGGAAGACTCACCGAGTGTGCCATGTGAATATGCTTAAAAGGTACTTTGAAAGGAAAGGAGAGAAAAAGGAGGAGGTTTTAATAATTCTAACTCAAAGTGGCGAACCAAATCCAGATGACTGTGCATTTGACATACCTCAAATTAAATTGGAAAATGAGGATGAACTTATTTGGGATAAATTGTTGAGCTACCTTCCAGAGGAAAAACAAACTGACCTGAAAGAGTTATTAATATCACATGGGCAAGTTTGTAGAGATAAATTGGGAAGTACTAAAATGGCAGTACATGATGTAGATGTGGGAAATGCTGTTCCTATCAAACAACATCCATATAGACTTAATCCTTTAAAACTGGCATAGGTTAACAGAGAGATTGAGAGAAACCAAAGGGGCTGGTTTAGCACACTGGGCTAAATCGCTGGCTTTTAAAGCAGACCAAGGCAGGCCAGCAGCATGGTTCAATTCCCGTACCAGCCTCCCCGAACAGGCGCCGGAATGTGGCGACTAGGGGCTTTTCACAGTAACTTCATTGAAGTCTACTCGTGACAAGAAGCGATTTTTATTTCATTTCATTTTCATGCTTAAATATGGCATAATTGAAGTGGGTTGCAGCCAATGGAGCTCACCCATAGTGATGGTACCTAAACCAGACGGTACCCAACAGTTGTGTGTGGACTATAGAAAGGTGAATGCAGTTACAAGAACGGACTCTTATCCTATCCCACGTTTGGAGGATTGCATTGAGAAAGTGGGACAATCCGCTTTTATTTCTAAATTGGATTTACTTAAAGGTTACTGGCAGGTACCTTTATCCGAAAGGGCGAAGGAGATTTCAGCTTTTGTGACTCCAGATGGTATATACCAATTCAAAGTTATGCCATTTGCCATGAAAAACGCCCCAGCCACATTTCAACGGTTAACTAATAGTCATTTCAGGATTACCCCATTGTGCGGTATATATCGACGATCTGGTAGTTTTCAGCCAGACATGGAAAGAACATTTAAAACATCTTCTGGAGTTATTCGATCGATTTCAGGAGGCGGGTTTGGTGGTAAACCTAGCCCAAAGTGAATTTGGAAAAGCCCAAGTCACTTTCCTTAGCCATGCAATCGGACAGGATCAATTGGTCCCACAGGATGTGAAAGCAAAAGTTATTGGGGAGTTTCCGATACCCTCGACACAACGGGAAATAATGCGATTTCTTGGTATGAGTGGATTTCACCAGACATTTGTACCAAATTTTAGCAGTGTGGTCGCTCCACTGACGGACTTGCTCAAGAAGCTTAACGAATTCCAGTGGACAGCGGAGTGTCAACAGGCATTTGACGGCCTGAAGGCTGTGTTAACCACTGCTCCTGTGTTAGTCATGCCAAATTATACCAAACGACGAAGGGCTAGAGCGGCCTGTTGGTTATTTTTCAAAGAAATTGAATTCTCACCAGAAAAGGTATTCCGACGATTGAGAGGGAGACTTTGAGTTTGGTGCTGGCTTTGCAACATTCTCACATTCGGCTTTGCAACATTTTCACATTCCATGTGACCAGCAATCCGTCTGACACCATTATATATACTGATCATAATCCGTTGACGTTTTTGAAGTGATTCCGGAATAACAATGCGAGGCTGTTTCGCTGGAGTTTATTGTTACAGCCATTTCATTTAAAAATAGTACATGTGGCAGGACAGGAAAACGTGACAGTCGATGCTTTGTCACGAATGTGATGAACGGAAGGATTTCGGTTTGAGGAAGAAGAACGGGGGGAAAAAAATGGACTATATTATTATACCTGTTGGCGTGTGTTGTTTTTTTTGAACCGGTAAAGTGTTTTTACTGTGTGCATTTCTTAATTGATGGTGCAAACATGAAAAATGAAACCATCTTGAAGTTGATGGTTTATTTCTTTTTTCTTGGGGGGAAGGTGTCATGTGAGAGTACCTTTACGAAATGGATGTTTAAGCAATGTACCTTTAAGAAATGGAGCTGATCATATTGCTGAAGTGATATCGGAGGGTGGGGGGGAGCTGAGCTCACTTCTGCTTTTGGTTTCAGTTTGAGGAGGCAGCTGGGAGTGTCTGTGTGTGTTTTGCTGAGAGCTGGTCTGTTGATGTCTACAAATCCGAAGACTATAAATATATTGAATGTAACCTCGTGTCTGTTTTTGAAGGTTTGAAGTCTTTTGGATGTTTAAAGGAACAGTTTGAAGGATTATTTAGTATTGTAGTCTTTTGGGGTTATCTTTGAAGTAATGGGTGTTAAGATATTCAATGTTTGTTTTTAAAAGGTTAACTTGAGTTCATAGAATAAACATGGTTTTGTTTTAAAAACCATTTGTCCATAATTGCTGTACCACACCTGGAGAGTACGCCGTGTGCTTCCCACACCACAATCTATTAAAGGTTGTGGTCGGTTGAACTCCATGAAACACTTTGGGGTTCTGTGAACCCGGACCCATAACAATTTGGATGGAGCAGATTTTGTCAGGTGTGTACAGGAAGGATTCCTGACTCAATATGTGGACAGGCCTTCTAGGGGAAAGGCCATATTGGACTTGGTGCTCGGCTGTCCGGTGGGAGAGCATTTTGGTGACAGTGACCACAACTCATTGACCTTTACCATAGTCATGGAGAGGGATAGGAACACACAGGATGGGAAGGTATTTAATTGGGGGAGGGGAAATTATACTCTGCTATTAGGTAAGAACGGAGGAGTATAAAGTGGGAACAATTGTTCTTGGGAAATGCACAACAGTAATGTGGGGGTTGTCAAAGGAGCACTTGCTGCGAGTGCTGAATTGTTTTGTCCCACAGAGACGAGGAAGGAATGGTAAGGTGAAGGAGCCTTGGATGACAAGAGAAGTGGAGCTTCTAGTCAAGAGGAAGAAGGAAGCTTACGTAAGGTTGAGGAAGCACGGAACTGACTCGGTTCTCGAGGGTTACAAGGCAGCCAGGAAGGAACTTAAAAATGGACTGAGGAGAGCTAGAAGGGGGCATGAAAAAGCCCTGGTGGGAAGGATTAGGAGAAACCCCAAGGCATTCTCCAAACAAACAAAGAACAAAGAAAAGTACAGCACAGGAACAGGCCCTTCGGCCCTCTAAGCCCGTGCCGACCATGCTGCCCGACTAAACTACAATCTTCTACTCTTCCTGGGTCCGTATCCCTCTATTCCCATCCTATTCATGTATTTGTCAAGATGCCCCTTAAATGTCACTATCGTCCCTGCTTCCACCACCTCCTCCGGTAGCGAGTTCCAGGCACGCACTACCCTCTGCGTAAAAAACTTGCCTCGTACATCTACTCTAAACCTTGCCCCTCTCACCTTGAACCTATGCCCCCTAGTAATTGACCCCTCTACCCTGGGGAAAAGCCTCTGGCTATTCACTGTCTATGCCCCTCATAATTTTGTAGATCTCTATCAGGTCACCCCTCAACCTCTGTCGTTCCAGTGAGAACAAACTGTGTTTATTCAACCGCTCCTCATAGCTAATGCCCTCCATACCAGGCAACATTCTGGCAAATCTCTTCTGCACCCTCTCTAAAGCCTCCACATCCTTCTGGTAGTGTGTCGACCAGAATTGAACACCATACTCCATGTGTGGCCTAACGAAGGTTCGATACAGCTGCAACATGACTTGCCAATTCTTATACTCAATGCCCCGGCCAATGAAGGCAAGCATGCCGTATGCCTTCTTGACTACCTTCTCCACCTGTGTTGCCCCTTTCAGTGACCTGTGGACCTGTACACCTAGATTTCTCTGACTGTCAATTCTCTTGAGGGTTGTACCATTCACTGTATATTCCCTATCTGCATTAGACCTTCCAAAATGCATTACCTCACATTGGTCCGGATTAAACTCCATCTGCCATCTCTCCGCCCAAGCCTCCAAACAGTCTAAATCCTGCTGTATCCTCCGACAGTCCTCATCGCTATCTGCAATTCCACCAACCTTTGTGTCGTCTGCAAACTTACTAATCAGACCAGTTACATTTTCCTCCAAATCATTTATATATACTACGAACAGCAAAGGTCCCAGCACTGATCCCTGCAGAACACCACTGGTCACAGCCCTCCAATTAGAAAAGTATCCTTCCATTGCTACTCTCTGCCTCCTAGGACCTAGCCAGTTCTGTATCCACCTTGCCAGCTCACCCCTGAACCCGTGTGACTTCACCTTTTGTACTAGTCTACCATGACGGACTTTGTCAAAGGCCTTACTATAGTCCAGATAGACAACATCCACTGCCCTACCTGCATCAAACATCTTTGTGACCTCTTCGAAAAACTCTATCAAGTTAGTGAGACACAACCTCCCCTTCACAAAACCATGCTGCCTCTCACTAATACGCCCATTTGCTTCCAAATGGGAGTAGATCCTGTCTCGAAGAATTCTCTCCAGTAATTTCCCAACCACTGACGCAAGGCTCACCGGCCTGTAGTTCCCTGGATTATCCTTGCTACCCTTCTTAAACAGAGGAACAACATTGGCTATTCTCCAGCCCTCCGGGACATCACCTGAAGACAGTGAGGATCCAAAGATTTCTGTCAAGGCCTCAGCAATTTCCTCTCCAGCCTCCTTCAGTATTCTGGGGTAGATCCCATCAGGCCCTGGGGACATATCTACCTTAATATTTTTTTGGTTGGTCGAAAGAAGACAGCAAGTGGTAGTGGATGGAACATATTCCGCCTGGAGGTTGGTGACCAGTGGTGTCCTGCAGGGATCTGTTCTGGGTCCTCTGCTCTTTGTGGTTTTTATAAATGACTTGGGCAGCACGGTAGCATGGTGGTTAGCACAATTACTTCACAGCTCCAGGGTCCCAGGTTCGATTCCGGCTTGGGTCACTGTCTGTGCGGAGTCTGCACATCCTCCCCGTGTGTGCGTGGGTTTCCTCCGGGTGCTCCGGTTTCCTCCCACAGTCCAAAGATGTGCAGGTTAGGTGGATTGGCCATGATAAATTGCCCTTAGTGCCCAAAATTGCCCTTCGTGTTGGGTGGGGTTACTGGGTTATGGGGATAGGGTGGAGGTGTTGACCTTGGGCGGGGTGCTCTTTCCAAGAGCCGGTGCAGACTCGATGGGCCGAATGGCCTCCTTCTGCACTGTAAATTCTATGATCTATGATCTATGACTTGGATGAGGAAGTGGAAGGGTGGGTTAGTAAGTTTGCCGATGACACAAAGGTTGGTGGAGTTGTAAATAGTGTTGAGGGTTGTTGCAGGTTACAGCAGGACATTGACAGGATGCAGAGCTGGGCTGAGAAGTGGCAGATGGAATTTAACCTTGATGAATGTGAAGTGATTCATTTTGGAAGGCGAAATTTGAATGCTGAATACAGGGTTAAAGGCAGGATTCTTGGAAGTGTGCAGGAACAGAGGGATCTTGGGGTCACATAGATAGATCCCTCAAAGTTGCCACCCAGGTTGATAGGGTTGTTAAGAAGGCATATGATGTGTTGGCTTTAATTAACAGGGGGATTGAGTTTAAGAGCTGCGTGGTTTTGCTGCAGCTTTATAAAACCCGAGTTAGACCACACTTGGAATATTGTGTCCAGTTCTGGTCGCCTCATTATAGGAAGGATGTGGATGCTTTGGACAGGGTGCAGAGGAGATTTACCAGGATGCTGCCTGGACTGGAGGGCATGTCTTATGAAGAAAGGTTGAGGGAGCTAGGGTTTTTCTCACTGGAGCGAAGAAGGCAGAGAGGTGACTTGATAGAGGTGTATAAGGTGATGAGAGGCATGGATAGAGTGGATAGCCAGAGACTTTTCCCCAGGGTGGAAATGGCTGTCACGAGGGGACATAATTTTAAGGTGATTGGAGGAAGGTATAGGGGAGATGTCAGAGGTAGGTTCTTTACACAGAGAGTGGTTGGTGTGTGGAATGCACTGCCAGCAGAGGTGGTGGAGTCAGAGTCATTCGGGACATTTAAGCAACTCTTAGACAGACACATGGACAGCAGTAAATTGAAGGGGTGTAGGTTAGGTTGATCTTAGATTAGGATAAATGGTCGGCACAACATCGTGGACCAAAGGGCCTGTACTGTGCTGTACTGTTCTGAGACACAAGTAGAAGCAAAATGAGGGACCAGAGAAAGCAAATTGTGGACCTGTCTCCCCTTCCAGCAAATGTGCAGAGATTGCAATGCCAAGATAGGGCTCAGTCCTACCAGGTGATGGTTTTTTTTGGGTCAGTCTTCACAGTGGAAGACACAAATAACATGCCAGTGACTGATGGAAATAAAGATATGATAGGTGAGGACCTTGAGATGATTGTAATCACTAAGGAGGCAGTATTGGGCAAGCTAATGGGGCTAAAGGTAGACAAGTCCCCTGGCCCTGATGGGATGCATCCCAGAGTGTTAAAAGAGATGGCTAGGGAAATTGTAAACGCACTAGTGATAATTTATCAAAATTCACTAGACTCTGGGGTGGTCCCAGAGGATTGGAAAGTAGCAAACGTGACACCACCACTGTTTAAAAAAGGAGGTCGGCAGAAAGCGGGCAATTATAGGCTGGTAAGGTTAACTTCAGTTGTAGGGAAAATGCTGGAATCTATCATTAAGGAGGAAATAGCGGGGCACCTGGAGGGAAATTGTCCCATTGGGCAGGCGCAGCATGGGTTCATAAAGGGTAGGTCGTGACTGACTAATTTGGTAGAATTTTCTGAGGACGTTACCAGTGCAGTAGATAACGGGGAGCCAATGGATGTGGTATATCTGGATTTCCAGAAAGCTTTTGACAAGGTGCCACACAAATGGTTGCTGCATAAACTAAAGATGCATGGCATTGAGGGTAAAATGGAAGCATGGGTAGAGGATTGGTTAACTAACAGAAAGCAGAGAGTGGGGATAAATGGGTGTTTCTCTGGTTGGCAACCTGTAACTAGTGGGGTCCCTAAGATGAGTGGTAAAGCAAAAAGTGCAGAGGATACCGGAAGTCTGCAGAAGGATTTGGATAGGTTAGGTGAATGGGCTAGGGTCTGGCAGATGGAATTCAATGTTGCCAAGTGTGAGGCTATCCATTTTGGGAGGAATAACAGCAGAATGGATTATTATTTAAACGGTAAGATGTTAAAACATGCTGCTGTGCAGAGGGACCTGGGTGTGCTGGTGCACGAGTCGCAAAAAGTTGGTGTGCAGGTGCAACAGGTGATTAAGAAGGCTAATCGAGTTCTGTCTTTCATTGCTAGAGGGATGGAGTTCAAGACTAGGGAGGTTATGCTGCAATTGTATAAGGTGTTGGTGAGGCCACATCTGGAGTATTGTGTTCAGTTTTGGTCTCCTTACCTGAGAAAGGACATATTGGCACTGGAGGGAGTGCAGAGGAGATTCACTAGGTTGATCCCAGAGTTGAGGGGATTAGATTATGACGAGAGGTTGAGTAGACTGGGACTGTACTCATTGGAGTTTAGAAGGATGCGGGGGGGATCTTATTGAAACATATAAAATTACGAAGGGAATAGATAGGATAGATGCGGGCAGGTTGTTTCCACTGGTCAGGGAAAGCAGAACTAGGGGGCATAGCCTCAAAATAAGGGGAAGTAGATTTAGGACCGAGTTTAGGAGGAACTTCTTCACCCAAAGGGTTGTGCATTTCTGGAATTCCTTGCCCAGTGAAGCAGTTGAGGCTCCTTCTTTAAACGTTAAGAAAAAGATAGATACCTTTCTAAAGAATAAAGGGATTCGGGGATATGGTGTACGGGCCGGAGAGTGGAGCTGAGTCCACAAAGATCAGCCATGATCTCGTTAAATGGCAGAGCAGGCTCGAGGGGCCAGATGGCCTACTCCTGCTCCTAGTTCTTATGTTCTTATGATGCTGACACAGATTTGACTATAATGATGCAAAAAAAGCTGTAGGTTTTTAGCATGGTTTTCCGGTTCAGATCAGGGTGTTTGTCAACAATCCTGGTTTTGGGAATGTCTTGTCGGTTAATAAATTTGTGGCAGTTATTTTTGGGGGCTGGGTGTCTTGTGTCAGTAAAGAAAAAAGGCACTCAGCTTTGCGACTCCCCCTTTTCCCTCTCTTTCTGCCTCATTGATTGTAGATATGGGTCATAAGTCGGGTGCTCTTTCGGAGTGTCAATGTTAACCAGTGCCACCGTGCCGCCCCTCAAGCTAAAATCCTCTTACAATTATATCAGACACTTCTCAATGGTTTACACTTCCAACATACTTCAGACTTTATGTAATAAACAATGTTGTTGGATTTTATTTTCCGATGCAATACCATATTGTTAATATATTTTAAACAAGCGATCACAAAACTCACATGAACAATCCCAGGCAATGCTGCCACATTTCCAATCTGCTTCATGGCTGGCGAGAAGCCACCCACACCTAGAACAAGACAAGGATTAACCTTTTGAGTTTCCCTGTAGTTGTGAGCAATAAGGTAAGAGTTGAGTGACAAAAGAAAGAACAGACCACATGCAGAGATGTACACAACACCATGCTCCAAACCATCCCTATCCGTCAGGACACACATTTTAACCAAACTTAAAATTGCTGTCACAAAACGTAAAGAGAACAGAAAAGATTGTCCAGCAGATAAATCATTAACATCTCGGTTCAAGATTGAACCATGTAATTTCTCTCACACATTTGGAGAACAATTCACAAGTGGGCTGATAATATTCAGCTGTGTATGACTGCAAAGATGATCAAGCAGGAAAATCTGGATATGATGGGGCAGTGGGACAGCATCTAGATGCCTTTAACAGCAACATAAATAAATGCAATGTGATGCATGACTGTATTTGTGGAGAAACTCCACATACAATATCTACACATCATTCAGAGAGGTGCACTGAGGCAGCTGAAGATAATGATCAGAGGTTATAATAATCTTTATTATTGTCACAAGTAGGCTTACATTAACACTGCAATGATGTTACTGTGAAAAGCCCCTAGTCACCACATTCCGGCGCCTGTTCGGGTACAGAGGGAGAATTCAGAATGTCCGATTCACCCAACAGCACATCTTTCAGGACTTGTAGGAGAAAATCGGAGCACCCGGAGGAAACCCACGCAGACACGGGGAGAACGTGCAGACTCCACACAGACAGTGACCCAAGCCAGGAATCGAACCTGGGACCCTGGCGCTGTGAAGCAACAGTGCTAACCATGTGCTACCTAAGTTGTTCAATTGAAGTATTGAACAACTTCAATAGATACGTTGTTGAAGTTATACCACCAGTATTTATTAAATAAGAACAGAAAATACTGGACAATTTCAACAGGTCTGACAGCATCTGTGGAGAGAAGAGGGCTAACGTTGAGTTTGGATGACTCTTTATCAAAGCTCAAAGTGTTTATGAGCTGTTACGAAGGTGAACCCAGTATAGGTTACAGTTAGGTCACAGAATGCAAGGCCAGCCCTGGCCCAGCTTGATCTATAATACGGTGCACAATTCTGGTCACCTCACTTATCAAGCATTAGAAAAACTAATGGGACTAAAGGCTGACAAGTTCCCTGGACCTGATGACCTGCACACTCGGGTGTTTAAGGAAGCGGCTGTAGAGCCAGTGAATGCATTGGTTGTAATCTTCCAAAATTCCCTAGTTCTGGAGAAGTCCCAGCGGATTGGAAAGCCGCAAATGTTACACCACGCTTCAAGAAAGGAGGGAGGCAAAGTAGGAAACGACAGGGACCAGAGAGTCTAAATCTGATATTGAGAAAATGCTACAATCCATTATTAAGAAAGTAGGAGCAGGACATTTAGAAAATCACAATACAATCAGACAATACAATCAGTCAAGGGAAATTATGTTTGACAAATTCATTAGACATCTTTGAGGATGGGACAAAGGGGAAACAATAGATGTATTTGGATTTGCAAAAGGCATTTGATAAGGTGCCACATAAAAGGTTACGGCACAAAGAGCTCATGGTGTTGGTGTGATATATTAGCATGGTTAGAAATTTGCATAACTAACAAGAATCAATATCAGGTTGGCAAACTGTAACTAGTGCCACAGAGATTAGTGCTGGATCTCAACTAATATACTATCTACATTAATGTGCATCATAGGGAAAGATGAGGAATAAAAAGTACCAAGAACCAATTACATTACAGTTGGAGTTACCCAAGAAAAGCTTTATTATCCAACTGAGCAATTTCAACCCTGGTCAACTTAATACAAGATACTAAACTACCAAAATCTGGATGGAGATTGCAAGAGTCTGATTCTAGGGTTTCTTTTTTAAAGCAATGGAAGTAGGGGCTGGGAAAGTTACTGGATACAAACCGTAACCATAACGTCAAAGAGAATGATGAGGGAGTTCACAGGAAGAACCCAAAATCTCCCATGACACTGATTATTTCTTACAGTTTCAGGTTTGTCACCTCCAGCGTTCCATTCTATATGATCAGTCTTTGTGGAAATAAAAACTTCCTTTCAGTCCTATGTTTGCACTTACACATTTCAACCATGCCCCCTTATTGTTCAGTTTGAAGTTTCTCAACTGATTATTTTATATCCCTCTAAAACTCACCTATCTGTCACCTGACACGGGATCAGCCTTATTGCTTTTCTCTCAAATACCTCTGGAGGCTAAATGTCACGATGATGGCTTAGTGTCTAGAAATCACAGTGTGACCGGATCACAGCAATGTAGTTTTTAACAAAACTCCCAATGACTTCTCATTTCTGTTTAATATTCTAATTCCTTTATTAAGTGCAGCCTCACAATGGTCAGGAGTCACAAGACACGTCTACAATTTAGAAAACTATGACCAACTACATTTTTAAAAGTCCATCTTGGCTAGAGTAGGGTACATCTCAGAAATGGCTCTTCCTGAAATTCCTTTCATTTGTTGCTACATCCAGTCCAAACAGATTTGACTCGCTGTCCATTTGCCATCACAACCAGCCTTGGAGAAGGTGGTGAGTCAGCTTCTTGAATACTGGGCCATTTCAGAGGGATTTGGATTTGTTAATTGTCACATGTACCGAGGTACAGTGAAAAGTATTTTTCTGCGAGCAGCTCAACAGATCATTAAGTACATGGGAAGAAACGGGCATAAAAGAAAATACATAATAGAGCAACACAAGGTACACAATGTAACTACATAAGCACCGGCATCGAGTGAAGCATACAGGGTGTAGTGTTAATGAGGTCAGTCGACAAGAGGGTCGTTTAGGAGTCTGGTGACAGCGGGGAAGAAGCTGTTTTTGAGTCTGTTCGTGCGTGTTCTCAGACTTTTGTATCTCCTGCCCAATGGAAGAAGTTGGAAGAGTGAGTAAGCCGGGTGGGAGGCGTCTTTGATTATGCTGCCCGCTTTCCCCAGGCAGCGGGAGGTGTAGATGGAATCAATGGATGGGAGGCAGGTTGTGTGATGAACTGGGCGGTGTTCAGGACTCTCTGAAGTTTCTTGCAGTCTTGGGCCGAGCAGTTGCCATACCAGGCTGTGATGCCGCCAGATAGGATGCTTTCTATGGTGCATCGGTAAAAGTTGGCAAGAGTTAATGTGGATATGCTGAATTTCCTTAGTTTCCTGAGGAAGTATAGGCGCTGTTGTGCTATCTTGGTGGTAGCGTCGGCGTGGGTGGACCAGGACAGATTTTGGGAAATGTGTACCCCTAGGAATTTGAAGCTGCTAACCATCTCCACCTCGGCCCCGTTGATGCTGACAGGGGTGTGTACAGTACTTTGCTTCCTGAAGTCAATGACCAGCTCTTTAGTTTTGCTGGCATTGAGGGACAGATTGTTGCCGCTGCACCACTCCACTAGGTTCTGTATCTCCCTCCTGTAGTCTGACTCGTCGTTATTCGAGATCCGGCCCACTATAGACTTATCGCCAGCAAACATCTGGATGGAGTTGGAACCAAGTTTTGCCACGCAGTTGTGCATACAGGGAGTATAGTAGGGGGCTAAGTACGCAGCCTTGCAGGGCCCCGGTATTGAGGACTATTGTGGAGGTGTTGTTGTTTCTTCTTACTGATTGTGGTCTGTGGGTCAGAAAGTTGAGGATCCATTTGCAGAGTGAGGAGCCAAGTCTGAGGTTTTGGAGCTTTGATATGAGCTTGGTTGGGATTATGGTGTTGATGGCAGAGCTGTAGTCAATAAATAGGAGTCTGATGTAGGTGTCCTTGTTGTCGAGATGCTCTAGGGATGTGCGTAGGGCCAGGGAGATGGTGTCTGTGGACCGGTTGCGGTGGTATGCGAATTGCAGTGGATCAAGGCGTTCTGGGAGTATGGAGATGATGTGCTTCATGACCAACGTCTCGAAGCGCTTCATTATGACTGAAGTAGTTTAAATGACGGGTAGTTTAAACACAGCCAGAATGCTGTGAATCTGGAGTTACATCTAGACCCGACCAGATAAGGATGGTAGGTATTCTTCCCCAAGGATATCAGTCAACCAGATGGAATTTTCTGACAATATTTGTTAGTCTAGTGGTCACCAATATTGACATCAGTCTTACATTCCAGCATTATATAATTAATTAAATTTAGTGCCCAGCTTCTGTGGTGGGATTTGTACTGAGTCTGATAGCATTGCTGGTGTGATAACATGCACACAACGCTCGTTTGCGGTTCATATTTTTAAAGCAAATAAATCTAGTTTGTGGACTCAAAACTGCACATCACAACACCTTGCAATTTGTTCTTACCTCCTCCACGACATGAATTTCGTAGCTCCTCGAACATCAATTTCTCCAGGGTATCATTGACATAAAACATCCCTTCCACCTACAATACAGAAGAATCAGATCAGTCTTTAAGAAGTTAGATCTGACAAAATTATTAAAGTATCGGGGGTGGCACAGTGGTTAGCACTATGGCCCCATAGGTTGAATCCCGGCCCTGGGTCACTGTCTGTGTGGAGTTTGCCATTCTCCCCATGTCTGCGTGGGTTTCACACCCACAACCCAAGATGTGCAGGGTAGGTGGATTGGCCACGCTAAATTGCCCTTTAATTGGAAAAAAAGAATTGGGTATTCTAAATTTATAAAAAGAGAAGAGAAAATAAATAAAGCATCAACTTTTTCAAAATTGCAATCTGCAATAACCTGTGATTATGATTTCTCAAATACAGGAGAGATAGGAATTCCTGCCAAGTCCAATTCTGGGATTCCACCTTGAAACAGGATCAGTTCCAACAGCGAATGAGACTTGTACATAGGACCAGACTGACACAAATGAATGCCAAACAGCTACATCTCAGGTGAAGATGCCACTTTTGCTTATTTATAGCACTCTGGCCTCAAACTGAACAGGCTGTAAGCTCCAGCAACAGTGAAGTGATCTTCAGCATCGTGCCTGCCAGGTTGATGCAGCTTGCAGACAGTGCGATGTTTGTAAAAGTGCATCCATTAAGGTGAGACATCGAACCATAACTGCAAAAGATCCAATGACATTATTCAAAGCATAGAACAGTAATTGTGAGGGTGTGGAGGGGGGGTGGGAGATGGGGGAGTGAGAGTGTGGGGGGGGGAAGATGGGAGAGTGGGGGGGGGGGGGGGAGGAGGAGATGGTGAAAGTGGGGGGGGGGGGGGAGATGGTGGGAGTGGGGGGGGGGGTGGGAGTGGGGGGAGATAGTGGGGGGAGATTGTGGGAGGGAGATGGTGGGAGTGGGGAGGGAGATGGTGGGAGTGGGGAGATGGTGGGAGTGGGGAGATGGTGGGAGTGGGGAGATGGTGGGGGGGTGGGGAGAAGAGATGGTGGGGGGGGGAAGAGATGGTGGGGGGGGGAAGAGATGGTGGGGGGGGGAAGAGATGGTGGGGGGGGGAAGAGATGGTGGGGGGGGGAAGAGATGGTGGGGGGGGGAAGAGATGGTGGGGGGGGGAAGAGATGGTGGGGGGGGGAAGAGATGGTGGGGGGGGGAAGAGATGGTGGGGGGGGGAAGAGATGGTGGGGGGGGGGAGATGGTGGGGGGGGGGAGATGGTGGGGGGGGGGAGATGGTGGGGGGGGGGAGATGGTGGGGGGGGGGAGATGGTGGGGGGGGGGGAGATGGTGGGGGGGGGGGAGATGGTGGGGGGGGGGGGGGGAGATGGTGGGGGGGGAGATTGTGGGGGGGGGAGATTGTGGGGGGGGGGAGATGGTGGGGGGGGAGATGGTGGGGGGGGGAGATGGTGGGGGGGGGAGATGGTGGGGGGGGGAGATGGTGGGGGGGGGGAGATGGTGGGGGGGGGGAGATGGTGGGGGGGGGGGAGATGGTGGGGGGGGAGATGGTGGGGGGGGGGGAGATGGTGGGGGGGGGGAGATGGTGGGGGGGGGGAGATGGTGGGGGGGGGGAGATGGTGGGGGGGGGAGATGGTGGGGGGAGGGAGATGGTGGGGGGGGGAGATGGTGGGAGGGGGAGATGGTGGGGGGGGAGATGGTGGGGGGGGGAGATGGTGGGGGGGGGAGAGATGGTGGGGGGGGGAGATGGTGGGGGGGGGAGATGGTGGGGGGGGAGATGGTGGGGGGGGGAGATGGTGGGGGGGGGAGATGGTGGGGGGGGAGATGGTGGGGGGGGGAGATGGTGGGGGGGGGAGATGGTGGGGGGGGAGATGGTGGGGGGGGAGATGGTGGGGGGGGAGATGGTGGGGGGGGAGATGGTGGGGGGGGAGATGGTGGGGGGGAGATGGTGGGGGGGAGATGGTGGGGGGGGAGATGGTGGGGGGGGGAGATGGTGGGGGGGGAGATGGTGGGGGGGGGAGATGGTGGGGGGGGAGATGGTGGGGGGGGGAGATGGTGGGGGGGGAGATGGTGGGGGGGAGATGGTGGGGGGGGAGATGGTGGGGGGGGGAGATGGTGGGGGGGGGAGATGGTGGGGGGGGGGGAGATGGTGGGGGGGGGGGGAGATGGTGGGGGGGGGTTTCGGGGGGGGATGGGGGGGGGGTTTCGGGGGGGGATGGGGGGGGGAGGGTTTCGGGGGGGGATGGGGGGGGGAGGGTTTCGGGGGGGGATGGGGGGGGGAGGGTTTCGGGGGGGGGTGCCCCCGCTGTGCCCCACCTGCATGTTGGGGACGAAGCCGGTTTTAATTCTCCAGCAGTTGTTGCGGATTTTCTCCAGGAATCCCAGCTCCTCATTGTAGCTGCGGCTCATGGCGGCCCGCGACTGCACTGCGCCTGCGCGCGGCCGCGTCCCACACTGCACCGCGCGGGGGCTCGTCCCGCACTGCACCGCGCGGGGGCTCGTCCCGCACTGCACCGCGCGGGGGCTCGTCCCACACTGCACCGCGCGGGGGCTCGTCCCACACTGCACCGCGCGAGGCCGCGTCCCACACTGCACCGCGCGGGGCCGACCCAGGCGCAGATCCTGACCCTCTGATTGCAAACAAAAGATAAAATTCTCTTCCGGGTCACATTTCCCAACACTGATTTTTAAATAAATTTATTTGAGCAGTGGCCGGTTTCCTTCAACCGGTCTGCACCAGCCCCCCCACTCTTCTAATAGAAATAATCTATTGTCACAAGTAGGCTTACATTACACTGCAATGAAGTTACTGTGAAAAGCCCCTAGTCGCCACACTCCGGCGCCTGTTCGGGTACACAGAGGGGGAATTCAGAATGCCCAATCCTAACCACGTCTTTGGACTGTGGGAGGAAACCGGAGCCCCCGGAGGAACCCCACGCACACACGGGGAGGATGTGCAGACTCCGCACAGACAGTGACCCAAGCCGGAATCGAACCTGGGACCCTGGAGCTGAGAAGCCACAGTGCTAACCACTATGCCAGCAATGTGCAGGTGTCTGGGGAATGGCCCGAAGTCAGAATGGTCGTTTGGAGAGCCAGCACAGTCAGGATTGGCCGAATGGCCTCCTTTCTGCACTGTACCAATTCTGTCAACATTTGGACTGTTCTGCTCATCGAGCTGAAACATTCTCTCCACAGACGCTGCCTCATCTGCTCCGCATTTCCAGCTTTTTTATTTACCTGCTTGTATTTCAGCTTTCCAACACCTGCAGAATTTTGCCTTTGCCCAATATTCAATAGTTTTATTATAATGTCCCGCCAACTTCACTTATTGAATGAAAAATGAAAATTGCTTATTGTCACAAGTAGGCTTCAAATGAAGTTCCTGTGAAAAGCCCCTAGTCACCACATTCCGGCGCCTGTTCAGGGAGGCTGTTACGGGAATTGAACCGTGCTGTTGGCCTGCCTTGGTCTGCTTTCAAAGCCAGCAATTTAGCCCTGTGCTAAACAGCCCCTTGACACGTTCAATTTAGCTTTCATTTCACGACATTATCAAGTCTGGCTTGCAGATTTCATCGATCCTCACAACTCTTTGCTCTGCCTCCTCCCACCGAAGCAGCACTTCCTCTGGTTATATTCCAATTTCAGTAATTCAAAGATTAGAAGTAGTTCTGGATGGTATCAAACAAAGAAAATACATAAAATGCTGCAAAGATTACTGATAGCCCAGAGATTGGGATCATTTGAGCAACCAGCAAATATCCCTGTAAATATTAAAGAATGAGAAATCAGAGTACAAGAGAAAACAATCAAGAAATGTGAAAAACACAGTAAAATGTTATGCTAGTGTAAAAAAGGGAAAGTTTCGCTGAATTGAGTATTTGTCTCTTGGATGATTGATTAATTAATTGGAGCCACATGGATCCGGGTCGTAGTACTGAAGCAGATGTAACCGGTGTCCTATATGGTGCGGGCGCAAGGCCAGAATTTGAATAGACACATGGACCACCTCCGCAATTGCGTCCCAGTGCAGACCAACCCACTCCTGGCTGCTCCGGCCCCACTTATTTTCACTAGCTTTCTCACTTCTGTTCTCTCTGCAATCCTGACACACACTCCTCTGAGAAAGAGTGGGGAAACTTTTATATAGGTCCTGCAGTGAGGCCATCTAGTGTTCATTTGCCTGTACTCGCTTAACATAGTCTGATCATGTATTATTTAATACAGAGATCACTACACCCCCCGCCCCCCGTTACCACGGGCACCATCCCCACAGGTCCCGGACCCCCAGGCACCGTCCCCACAGGTCCCGGACCCCCAGGCACCGTCCCCACAGGTCCCGGACCCCCAGGCACCGTCCCCACAGGTCCCGGGCCCCCAGGCACCGTCCCCACAGGTCCCGGACCCCCAGGCACCGTCCCCACAGGTCCCGGGCCCCCAGGCACCGTCCCCACAGGTCCCGGACCCCCAGGACACCATTTAGGTGGAACCAGAAACCTTGGATTCAAACTTTGAGATGGTGGCACAGCCACCAGCACTGACAATACTGAACACCTAGCAAAGTGGGTGGGTGAGTTGACCATAAAACATAGCGTTAAGTAATGGGTTAAGAGACAGTCCAATTAGTTGTCTCATTTATCATAGAATTATCATAGAATTTACAGTGCAGGAGGAGGCAATTCGGCCCATCGGGTCTGCACCGGCTCTTGGAAAGAGCACCCTACCCAAGGTCAACACCTCCATCCTATCCCCATAACCCAGTAACCCCACCCAACACTAAGGGCAATTTTGGACACTAGGGGCAATTTATCATGGCCAATCCACCTAACCTGCACATCTTTGGACTGTGGGAGGAAACCGGAGCACCCGGAGGAAACCCACGCACACACGGGGAGGATGTGCAGACTCCGCACAGACAGTGACCCAAGCCGGAATCGAACCTGGGACCCTGGAGCTGTGAAGCAATTGTGCTATCCACAATGCTACCGTGCTGCCCCCACGATGTTAAGTATCGTGGGCAACACGGTGGCGCAATGGGTTAGCCCTGCTGCCTCACGGCGCCGAGGTCCCAGGTTCGATCCCGGCTCTAGGTCACTGTCCGTGTGGAGTTTGCACATTCCCACCGTGTTTGCGTGGGTTTCGCCCCCACACCCCAAAGATGTGCAGGGTAGGTGGATTGGCCACGCTAAATTGCCCCTTAATTAGAAAAAATTAATTGGGTACTCTTAAAAAAAAAATTTTTTTAATTCTGTTACGTATCCAATAATTGACACTGATATGTAAAGGGGCTTCAGGTGGCCTTTGTGTCAGGTGATGTGATGTTAGAGTTGTGTGCAGAGTCTGTTAAAGTAAATTAAAGGTATTTGTGAAAAGGAGCAGAAGCTTTGACTCTTTATACAACAGCAGCTAAACGTCTAACAATTGGTAGCAGAGGACGGTTGCTGTGCAAATGTGAAGGGTTGAAAGATACAACTTTTCCAGATCAAACCAAGCAAGAAGTGAGTGAGAAAGAAAAATGGATATATGGCTGAACCTAGGATAAAGATGACCGGATATAACTCCCCCCCCCCCCCCGCCCTTATTTTCTGAAAGGGTATCGTACGACCAATGGATAAGTGCAGTAGTTATGTGG